>NW_027210821.1:445000-577992 GCF_029030835.1 Brachyistius frenatus | reverse complement strand
TTGGTAGTGAGATGTACAACTTACCCCAGAGATGTTGAAGACTTTGAGCTCAGAGTAGGTTACGTAGGTGGAAAATGGACCCAAGTTTCTTTCGATCCATTCTGCATCACTCTGACTTCTCTGCCTGCAACCTGAGGCACATAGATGGGCATTGGCATACGTGCAATTTGGTGCGCATATTTTGTCAATGAAACAAATGCATCAGTTCCATGGCCTGTTTCCTTCTCATGGCAAGTTCAGCATCATATTTCACAATTTTAAGTCCACGGGCAGGTCCACACAAGCAACCACCTGCCGCAGTTAACTGCATTAGGCCTACCTGACTCGTTGACCCCTCTGGCGGAATTTGTCAGGTACTCCAGCAGAACCCTTGTGTTTTCTTCTTGTCTGTGCGAGGGCGTCTCGGTGAAAACTTTGGCGATCCCACTCAGACTACAAAAGATGGAACAGAACGTTCTTACACAGTCCCTCGTCAGCATGTTTGTACTTTGGTGTGAGAAGATGTTGTTTAAGAGTTACTCACATGACTTGGTATCTCGTGCAGGTGATGTTTGAGGTTGCATTCTTGAGCATCATTGGTGTGAAACTTGGGAGGACGGGCAGCAGTTTAACATGGAACCACTCATCCAAGTCCTCTTCAGTGAAGGCCGGCAAATGGGGACTGATGATGGCGAAGGTCCTATTCATTACACGGTCTCTCACAACAGGTTGGAAATCTGGGACCTGTCAAATTAGGACACCAGACGAGGTCAACACCACAAGGTTCACGTGTTGCAAATACATCGCACAAGATGCCGGAAAGGATGCCATGAAGTACTTGATATTAATGATTCCCCTACAACTGATGTGGAGGTTTAGATTCATGTCTGACTACTGACAATGCTCGGTTATAAGAGCCGGACTGTCCCACAACTTCAAGGAGTAGCCTACCTCTTCAGTTGCTGTCAGCTGTGTCAAGAATTCATCAACATTTTCCAGAGCGTCGCCCTCCTCGAGTCGCTCAAAAACACGATCGATTAGTTCTGTGTCATTCGAGGCCCCCGAGCTCAGTATCAACTGTGCCACCTGAGAAGGATTGAGCAATGGCAAGGAATCGGCCTACAAGAGGGAATCAATATGGAGTCAAACATCAGTTTGACATGAGCCATGAGCGAAAGATTTCAATTTTGGAGAAGATTTCTACGACTGCAGTTGCCACTCACGATGGAGAAGTTGGGATTGAGGGCTTGCAAATCCTCCAAGGTGGCAAAATTGGAGAAGTTGCCAAGGTTTACCTGCAGCCACTCTTCACTATGACCTGTGAAAGCTGAGACGCAGCCAGGATCTGCAAAAGACAAGGAAACAAAGAACATTGGCAGGGTAGGACCATGGCATGTTACCGAGACGTTGCCAAATTGAGCCCGAGTGCCTGTCTCTACCTGATGTGTCATTTCTTGACAGGAATGGTCTGATGAAATGAGTGAAGACTGCATGCTGTCTGTCACGGTCCATGGATGCCCTTTGGCTGCTGAGTGCCTGAATGCTAACATTGGAGAGAAGGCCTTTAACACCTGCACAACTAGAAAACGGCGGCTTTCTCTGCAATCTTGTTGACAGTGGAGAAACATATGGCATATTTGCTTACACAGTGCGGTACGTCACGCAGCTGAAGTTGTTGGAGCTCAGGCAGAATAGGAAGTTGGAGGATGGAGAGGCCAGAAACGGTCGGATCTTATTCCGGAACCATCTGTCGACAAACTTCTTGTCCTGCAGTTGTGCCTGGGTGAAGTTGGCAATTCTCACCTCTCCAAGAGCCTCGAGAGCATGTGCCAAGTTTGGCTTGCTGTTGTTGGGGGCCTAGAATCGGAAAAAGCGTTTCGGTTGGACACAAACTTCCCGCGGGGAAAAACTATCGTTGTGAAATTGTGGGACTGCATTTACCATGGTAGCGAATGTCTCAAGAGCCTGGTCCAGCGCAGGAGAAACTTTTTGGAAGAAAAGCTTCCAGACTTCTACCGGGTACACCCTTTGGCTTTCCAGTGAGCATTTCATCAGTGTGACCAAGCTGCTGGCATTGAGATGTGTAGCCTTGGGAAAACAAAGATGACCAGAAGTACGGTCAACCACTCCGAACTTAAAGATATTTGCCTCAGGATCTTAACGTTTTAAAGGCAGACTCATTTTGCGGGGGGGGGGGGGGGGATTTACAGCTTGCATAAAACAATCTTACCGAGGAACAGGCGTGTTCAGTGATGGTAAAAGTGCACGGGCCGGTAGACGAATTGCCAGTTGACAAGGTTCCATCAAGTCGGGATCTGAAGAAAAGAATTAAACAGAAATCCATTGTCATCTTGGCAACGTTGCGTAAAAGAACTTTACCAATGCAAACGCAGCACCAGACAAAACAGCAATCCACCCACCTATCGACTGCAGCACAGATGAGGTCCGCTGAGAAAAAGACAACATTCACGTGTCAGACATTGGTACTTGAGAAGGTGATTGTGTCATCAAAGGTGAAATGTCTGGTATTTTGAAGACTTACCATCAACTGGGGTCTGCTTGCACTGGAGACAAATAAAATGTAATTGTTAGTCGAGTGGGAAAAGCTACTTCAGCTTCAAACACCTTGACCTGACCTCTATTTTCCAGTCACAGTGCCAAACCTGTGTCGTGTAAATAGCAATCAAATGTTGAATTATTCATACAATACACCCATCGAATTCAACTTACCATGAAGGAATCTGGTATTGAGCAACCTGTTGTAGGGAGAAATAAAATGAAGGCATGGCATTAATGAAGTTGCCATCACAGTGGTGGTATTGGGCTTTCTGCAAAAAGTTTCTCAGCAGAGTGTTTTTGCCACGTACGTGTGAAAGTGTCACTGAGTGACTTTACGCTTGATCTCACGCCATGTGAAAGAACCAGTGGCAGGAATTTCAAACTTTGCCGAAGACCGGTGAGTCTGACGGAAGAAAACAGAAATTATTGTGACTTTTCTGGTGCCACAGTCTGACATCATGGACACTCAACATATGACTTCAGAAGTAGCGTGTCTTACATAGCTGCGTAGGAAGCACAGCTGATGTTCCTGGGGAGCACCCGCAAGCTGTCAGGCTGGAGGCTCGCTATCACAACAGTCAAATGGACCTGGAACCAAAGCTGAAAGTCTTCAGGCTCAAAGTCTTCAAATTCAGGAGCAAGGGCTGTCAAGGTGAGGTTCAAGATGGTCTTTCGTACACCTGGATTCTCGATGAAGGTGATGTTTCTCTGGAAGCAAAAGGATTCACGTCGTTGTTCAGGAGGACATTTTACCTTTCTCAAATCAACGTGAAAATGACACCACGCTGGATGGCACATCTTTGTATTTTCCTGCATCGGAGGCATGACTGAAGCCACCATTGGCAACAATTCAGTCAAGAAGCAGATCACAACTGCATCGCATTGATTCAAATCTTGGCTCCTTATTCGCTTCCGCAAAAAGCTCCTTGAGCAAGATGTACATGGCAGGTTTCTCAACCAACTTATTGGCAAATAACATGGCAACGTTATGCTAAGCATTCACCTGTTTGTTGATGCTTGTGAAGGCCTCGAAAAACTCATTTAGCTGCTCGTCATCATCGGACTCTGCCAAGCTTTTGAACACCACGGCTACAACGGCCTCATCCCCCAAAGCGCCACGGTCGGGGTCCAAGATTAGCTCAGCCTTTTGCTGTGGTGAGAGCAATCCTGACGTTTTTTTTTTTTTTTTTTTTTAAACAATTTGAGTGAACATATGGTTCTCTTTGTTCAACTCTCAAATAACATGTCATCAAAGCGTTTAACACGTGTACAAATCTTTTTGTCCTTACTTTGTGAGTCCTCTCTTGACAGATAGACTTGAATGAAGTTCCTGTAGATTATTTCTCTCTTCATTCTTTCAGGAGTCTCCAGTTCTTCACTCATCGCCTCAACACTTGAAAACAATTTTGTTATTTTTCCTCTCACAAAAACAACGTAGACCATCAGACATGAGCAAGATAATCATGTCTACAACAAAATAAGTATCTATCATGCACATTATTGTATATTAAGTGCACATATCATTACATATTACATGTGCCGACCCAGCACAGTGACCTCTTTACTGTTTTGATCTTTGCAGACTTTTTTCTGTTTATCTGTTGCCTAAATTTGTTGCTCCGCATTGTTTCATATGTGATAACAACGGTGGGTTTTACTTTTTCTTTTCTTTCGATCAAACTATAGGAATTTTCTCATTTCTATGCAAGACAGTGCTCACAGAACACAGACTATGGTACCGCCAACATACAATTTTCCACGTGTGTTATAACTGTACATGGCATTTCACTCTTTGATTGTTTTCCCATGTATGTGAAACATATTTCTAACAGCAATTACAACAATAATATGTTGTTTAAACAACACAACACATTATCGACTTTACATATTTTGTCCTTAAACAGTTGCAAATACATAATATAAACAACTGACCCTGAGTGCTCCATAAGGACAGCTTGTTGTGTGCCGTTTGAGCAAATACATGTTTATCCCTGAGAATTACTGGTACCTGTGAATGTTGAGATCAGTTTGTCACTATTTAACTTTAGTGCCATCTACTGGCTGTTCAGATGTATGGCATTTGGCAGGTCAGATGCTCTGTCTTGCGATGGCAGTGAAAGTGATAAGTGATCCGTGGCTCTACCCCGTGATTTGGATCTGCTCCAAAATTGAATGGGTTCATCCATGGCACATGCTGAACCCTACCACCAGGTTTAATGAAAACCGGGCCCTGTGTTTTTCCAAAATCCCACTGATAGATGAAAAAAACTCCAAACCCTCTTGGTGGAGGTGATGATTCCATCAAAGGGTTGCTATTACTATACCAGTAAACAGGGAGAGGGGTGTAATTACTTGTATTCATTATATATTGTAGGAATTATATGTATTAATACATTTACTGTGTTGGCTGTGTTTACATCAGTATTAACATCAACTGACAACACCTACTCGCTCCCTCCCCTCTTTCTGTCATCATTACAGTGACTGTTTTGAAGCTTTAACTGAACTCATCCGTGATGTCACAGGATCCTGGAGTCCACCTGTACATCACTGCATCAAGGTCAGAAATAAAATCACTGGGGGTCAGTAAAGACAAGACTCGGAGACAGTGTGGGCAACACACTGTATTTGTATTGTATATCTTCAGAATGAACAATCTTTTTAATGGGTGGTTGTAACTAATGTGTTTTATCAGCTATGATTCTCTTAACTGTGCAGCCAAAGAACCCGAAGCTGTCACAGAGACTGTGGTGACAATTATTGGACACTTCTTTAGCACACCCCTTGTGATCAAAGTCAGTTCAGCTGCCTGGGATCCGAATTTACAAAAATTGTACTTCGTGAATGTTACAAGGTCAAATGAGACGTGCATGCATCGGTAACATGGAAAAGTTTTCACTCACAATTCTTGGAAAGAACTGCAGCTGAAGTTCTGGTTGCTCAGCCGGATGAGGAAGTTTGCATTGACATAGGGCAGAAGAGGAGCCATCTTCAGTGAAAACCACAGTCTGATGAATCCGGGGTCACTTTGGTTACCGAGACTCAGACTGTCCAGGACTCCAAAGATATCCAGAACATCTGATCCAGACTCATTGGTCCCCTGTTATAAAACAATTGCAATTTACTATTGATAGAAGCTGTAATATATTTAATTTTGTCATAGAAACATCTTTTAAATGTTATGAAAAGCTTCGCAACAAATTAACGACAGTTTAACCGTAACTGGCACATTTTGAAGCCCATAAAACCCAGTGTGGTGGATATTTGCTGAAATTTGTGTTAGTTGTGAATATTTTTGCACCAACACTAAAGTAAATTCCTGTAACTATGAGTTACATAAAGGTATTAATAATAATAAATGAAATTAGCTTATTTACCAGGTCAAAGAAGACCTTTAAAGTTGACTCCACAATCCGTCTGAGACTTTGTTCCAACTCCTTGGACTTGTCTTCTGGTAAGGTTGTGCTTTTACCCCTTTTACAGGATAGCTCTCCTGCCAGTGTGTCCACTGCTGCTGATATCTAGACAGAACATCGATAGCAACATGGGAAGATGATTAGCATCATTAGTTGGCAACTGAATTTATAGGGGTGTCAATTATCAACAGTGCTTGGTGGTAACTTTCAAAAGTTAGAAAAATACTTGGGATTAGGGGGCATTTTGAAATTACGATGTATGTCACTCACTTTTTGACTGGCATTTCGTAGATTTTCAGCATGGCAAGGTTCCTGGAAACCATCACTGGGAGTGGTAGCATTGCTTTCAGAAGAAAAGAAAATAAAACAAAAATTAATCTTTGATTTACAAAGTAAATTGAAATTGTATTCCTGCGGAACAGGAATGTGTTCGGTTAAAGTATTTAAAGTTTTATACAAAGTTTGCATACTGACCTGATTTCAGATGTTAATAAACCAGGCCCTGTAAATATGAAAATATATTATAACACAGAATAAACACGTAGTCATTTCATTAAAGGGGATTTAACAGCTTTTTAAAAAGAAAAATAGTTTAAAATTGCCAATGCTTTTATTAACATAGAAGGTTTTGTTCTTACCCGTTGTTGTGTTGGTCTGTGAATAAAAATTCATAACAGATTATTAATTCAATATTTTCAACAGGTACGTACTCAGTGTTGTAAATACAATAAAACAAACTTACAGTTGCAGATATCAATGTTGACAGGCATGCTGAAAGAGGAAAACAAATTAAAAATGTACCACTTTAATTTAAATATTCATGATAAAGTCATTAAGTAAGTGATCGTCCTCTGAGTATGGAACACTTACCGATCCCGACAGCTGAGAGCAGCAGAACTTGCAATGAAGTTCTGGGGCCACCCATTGTAAGAATGCAGCGCAGCTCACTTTTTAATTTGTACACCTCAATATGATCTTCAGTTTATTTAATTGCCATTTTAGATGAAGAAGAATCAAAGAAAACACTATGAAAAAGAAAAACAACAATTAAAAAGTGGTATTCATATTTAAAAAAAAAACAGCATTTTAAGAATTGCATTGTATAGCACTACATCTAACCCACATGTTTTTCTTGTCGTATGTTAAATATTTACAGTATATTATAAAGTTTACGAGAATTATGTTTGTTCAACAATTACTAAAGAATTGACTATTTGATTTCTGCTCAGTGATTGTAGAAGGATGTACAGCAGGTTGGACTCACCTCTAACGTCTTCGCTCCATCAGAGAACAGTGAGGATTACAATTAGAGGTTGAGCAGGTATACACTGGGTGGAGCAAACAAACCCATGCTGATCCTTCGAATGAAATGCACAGTCACAGTGCTCCTTGGGTTCGGTAAGATTCCATTTGGGTGACTACTATTATTACTGTTGTTGTTCATGGGAATGAATATGTTTTGCACTGTCTAAAAGTTGGATATTTTCTTATATCTAAATGACAAAACAGATCAATTGTGTCTGTAAAGCAACCAATAAGTAATAAGTAAGTCTGTTTTTGCAGATTCTGCACATGCTGTTTTGGCGTAAACAATAATTTTGCTGCCAAACATACATAGTGGAATATCCCCAAAACACCACACACGTAAGTCTGTCCCGTTTTCCAAGCTGGCCTCCGTCGCCCCTCCATGACTTCATTCCCTTTACCTTCATTCATCTGGGCACACATGCAAGTGAAAAGCAAATTTAATCTGGTTTAGCTAATCAAGACGACATGGTCAGCAAACTCTCAAGTAACCTAATGTCGGGGTTACAGCACTGGTACAATACAAACTCCAATCTTTCATCCATTGTATAATGTTTGGAAGACATTTCCTTCTTATATCAAAGTCACTGACCTTAATATTTTGGTTGAATTATGGATGCAAAGAGAGTAAATGGGGGTTTTAAAACACATCTGCTTTAGATTTTAATGTAATATTGTTTAATTTGTACATGTCAGCCTAATGAGCTCTTTCACAGTTGATTAATAATGCAATACCAAACCTTGTGAGATTTGAATTTTTTGCCAATCAGCATCACAGCTAACACATTTTCTTGAGGACATCATCCTCCAGGTAAATACAGCCTGTGAAGTAAAAGAGACGGTGAACTAATGACTGTACCTTCTCCTGCCCTGGTTTACTGAGCATCACTCTTTTTCTTTTGTGATTAATATACTTTCAACATAACATAAAAAGACTGTGCCCCTGGGCCATGTTCGCACTCGGCACTGGAAACACTGGTACAACCAGGGCAATGAGTCTTAGTGTCTTTAGGCTCCGACTGCACATAAATGTCTTTTCCACACTGCAATGTGGAGCCCCAGCCGTCATGGTCATGTTTGTCACTATAAATTAGGGCAGAAGTTTATGGGGATACACGTCTCACTTGAGCAGTTGACCATCACATTTCTGTTACCAATTAAGAATGATCCAGAAAAACATATTTAAGCTAAATTTCTTTTCCGAGACAAAAGTATTTCCAATAATTTATAGAAATACTTCATGCTTCTGTTAGTTTATATACATGCTTCTACTTTTTGTTTCATCAGAGCTTTTAAAACAACACGAGGGCAAAACAATGACTCATTCATAACAAATAAAGAGATAATGACCTGCCAGTCAAAAGTGAACAGACCTGTCAGTCAGCATTCCTGTACAGCACCACTTCTTGGCTGCATGAAGCTACTATTTGTCTGACACACCCAGTCACTAAAACTGCTGTCAGACCAGAACTGTATTTATTACTGTGGTGCCATGGTGAGATGAGTAAAGATTTTAAATATTTCCTAAAAGAGGACAAAAAACAGATTATTGGTTCATTTATGACATTAGCAACGCTTGTATTTAGTAGAAAGCCAAGAATATTTCAGTAACTCTAAAGGTGCTTTGGTGAGATTCAAATCTGGACTTTGCAATTTTATGCAAATATAGGCCATATTTTATTGACAAACTGTTGTCTTGTGTTGTCGAAGGCTTTTTCCTGACGCGCCTCTCGTGCAGGTCTAAAGTGTCCTCCTGATTATAGACTCAAAGTTACTGCAGATCATGTGATGCTTTTTTTTTAGGTTCGTTTTGACTTCTTTTTACACTACTAGCCAGTGTTTCAAATTTACACCACTTGTAGATGATTTTTCTTTCAGTGTAATGATTTATTTCAAATAATTTGCAGCTCCCCCGACTCATAGGTACCCACTCTTTTTATGTTTCTGTTGGAAAAATTACTCAAGAGGCTCGGTTCAAAATTAAACACATCGGACATTTTATTCTTGCAAGAAGGAGCAACTACATGCACCCTCAAAGAGAGGTGTCCAGCAGTGCTCCCCCCAGCAGTTCTCTAGCATGGCTCTTTAGCAGTCCTCCAACGTGGCTTTCCAGCAGTCCTTCTTCAGCAGTCCTTCCAGCAGGGCTCGCCCCAGTCGGGCTCTACCCAGCCTGGTTTCCCCAGCAGTCCTTGTCTTCCCCTCCAAGAGAGGTGTCCAGGAAAGAAGAGAGCCTTCCCTCCTCTGTAGGTCAGCTTTTATACAGTGGGACAAAACAGTAGACCGTCACCCCCATTCCCTTTGTACCTGCTTTTGTATGGTAATACTGAGTTGGTTGTAGGTCACAAGATAGTCGTCAATTAGATGCAGAAAGAATCATTTGCAAATAAGACAGACAACAAAGGAAACTTTTCGGACAAGAGACTTTCCGGAGCCACAATGCAAACAAGAGGAAGAGACAAATCCTTTTTTTCCATCAGTTTCTGAAGATATCTGAGAGCTCTATAAATGTTGCCGTGGTGACTCAACAAACTTTAATGGCAGAGAACAGCCAACCCTCCAGTGGTTTCAATAAGATGGGTTCCAGTTGTCTCTCTGAGTCGGTTGATGTGGTGATTGTAGGGACGTACTTACATTTTCCATCTGATGGATTTTTTTATTTTTTTTATCAAAAGGACTACTAATTTCAATTTTATGTGTGATCTATTTGACTATACCCCCTTTAATGTCACTCTTTTTATGTATTTCAAAGCAGCCAACAATTTCTATGGGATGTATTTCCTTTTTATCGTGACTGTAGGAGCGCTAAGTGGAACTGGTGCAGTTGGTAAAGTGCGGTGCACAAGTCCTTTATTCTTTTAATAAGTGAGGGCCTGCCAGAAATGATCATTTAATAACTAATACATTTTATAATGTATCAGTATCAACTTTAACATTTTGAATCCAGGACCTACTTATCAGCCGTTTAAATTTCAATATTGCTACCCAAGTATGCAACAACTGCACAATAAATAAAAGAATGAATAAATGAATTGATGCCAATCCCACCAAAAACATCTTAGATATAAAATATCATAAGTGCACATAAAACAAAATGTTTGTAAAGATGTTATAAAAACATAAGTGATACTGTCAGAAAAAAAGATATTAAAGTCAGTGAGTAAAATTTGCACTATTGCCAAGTATTTATTAAAAACAGTCAACAGTATTTATATATGTTCTGAAAACGGTTTAATTTTTAGTAATATGAGTAAGGTAGATGTTTGTAGCTGCTGCTGCATTTCCGTTTATAGATGTGAAATGAATGTTAAACGGCCTCCTTAAATAATTGACTTTTCCCATCAATGTTTTTCTGTCTCCTTTTAAAGAGCTTGTTGGTTCCCTGACACACCCGACACACCCAGCATTTTGTTCTCTGGGCCAAGTAAATTCACGCATCTCCAAAATGAACTGGGGTGTTTTCCTGTTCTAAATAAAGTTGAATTCATCGCAATTATTTCTCATGTCGTCACCCTTCAACGGACTGGTAATCACTCTGGGATGTCCTCACATTTGTCCCTTTGGTCGGAGCTCACCTCCTAAAACATGAATAGAAAAAGCCTTAAATAGATGGACAAGTAGAGAAGTGACACCATCAGAAATTTGAGACTGAAACTCTGCCACCGTGGGGCTCAGCAGGATGACTCATCCAGCAGCCTCAAGACTCTTTAAATGCCAGAAGCAGAAGTACACAAAGTCCCTCATAACATCGCAAATATTCTCTGGAGCACATGAGCACGAACAAGCAGGCGCACACAAAGGAAATGTCAAAGGCATGAAGTGGGAGGAGACAACACAAGTTGTCAACTTCGTCAGCATGTCTGGGTGGGGCTGTTCACAATTTCTTGCCTAGTCTCCATCACATGAACTTTTCTAGGAACCGAAGACTCATCTTGGCAGCTTCAGAACGTTGCCTACGTGCCTGCGTTGATGATTCAGCTGTAGTTTCTAGACCGCCTACAAAGAAAGGCCCTCCCGACGGCCGAGGAACTATGAAGATCACGTTTGCAATGGTGAACATCGACAACTGGTGCAAGCAAGACTACTGCGACTTTAAACAAGCATTTTAATAAAAAACGTTTTGTGAGCAGCAGAACTTGAATGAGTTTAACAAAGTTAAATAGCAATGAGCCATTTCACAGGATGAGACACATTCAGGCTGATTTCCTGCTGATTAATTTAAAACAAAGACCTCAGACAATCAACACAAAGTACATTTCAATACAAGTCAAGTTAGGTGGCCACGGACGAGTACATATTCGACATATGATTAATTTACTCTAACTATGGGACAGTGATGGTGCCGTTGAATTGTATTGGTCATGTGAGTGGTATAGCTACCACTTTAAGGGGCTCTTAAAAAGATCCACGACTCTTCTTGTTGCATGCGAACCGAGCGCAGCGCCACAATGTGCACCGAGCAGAGAGAAGCTATAACATCCATGAGTAAGTATCCCAACTTAGGTCACTTGATCAGTCTCTGAACTTTTCAATTGCCAACTGTGGTCAAGGTAGATCTTTTCCTCCAAAAACTTGGATCTGATGCAAGTTTTCTGCAAAAGGCTGCACAGATGGCAAACACATCTGCATATCATTTGATTTTGGTCAGTTTTAGTACATCCTTTAACATAATAAGAACAGAACTGATTAGTTGTTACTGTTTGTTTATTTTAAATAACTGTAGAGATCCAGTGGACATTTTGGTTGTAGAGCACCGGGAACACTTAGAGTTGTTGTTGTCGATACAAAAACATCACCAGAGATTGTTCTTTTGTCACTACAGTCAGATGCAAGAAGGTGAGACTAAAACCTCTCGTGATTTTCCACACTAAAGAGGTTAAAGTGGTTATTTCTATTTCATTTAGTTTCAGTAACACAATATCATATCGTTACTTTTGAAGTCTTTGCAGTAGTCTGATTTTGTTCTCCTGTTTGTTTTGTTTATGTCCTTCACAACTTTGCTGCATGACATGGTGCATATATAAAGAGCTCTAATTTTAATTCCAAGGCCCCCTTTAAAGTTGCATTGTATTTCTCATTAATTTGCATATTATTTCATCTCTCGGTGGTGGACTTGCCTTCTGTCCCCACCCCTCCTCTTTTGCTTTTTTTTTTTTTTTTTCTCCTTGTAGCACATTTTAACTAAAAGTTTACTGGAATTCTTAATGAACACTTTTCTGTATTTGAGCCACAAACCAGTTCAGTGCTTGAAACTTGCTCCACATTTTCAGCTTCTGATTTAACCTGAAATTGAAAAGTAACCGAACATGTTGCTGTTTATTACAGTTAAATCTCCCATCACCCTGTGAGTTATGGCTCCTCAGCAGGCGTGTGGTGCGGTGCATACCTCAGTGACAAGATAAATCAATCTGGTACTCAGCCAGTTCATTACATTAAATGGACATCGGATATTTTTGACAAATTGATCATTGTTTTCAGGTGCACACAGAACCTCAGTGTTGACAGGAATGTTTTGCACCTTCTGAATGTGACGCAAGGAAGAGCTCGTTTGTTTCTATTGTTGAGTCGTGTTTTGGCCTTTGATTTCATTTCACTGCAACAAACAGGCTCAGTAACAGCATTTAGAAAAAAAAGAAAAAAACGGTGCAAATTGCCAAAAGAAAACAGCCAAATACAGAAACATGCTGCAGAAATAGAAACAAACAGAAGATTTGTTATCTCATTTTGGATCACATAGTCTCATTAGGGCCCGAGCACCGATGGTGCGAAAGCCCTATTGTTATTTGCACATTTTTTTCTGTTTGTGTTTTCTATATTTGCAACTTTTCTGTTTAAATGCCCCGTTTTGATGCAGAGCTCTTTGACGTGTCTTGGCACTTCCTCAGATATTATGCAATATTTAATGTTTAAACTTTACAGCCTCCTAATTAGTCGAGAATAAAAGCAAGAGTAAGCCAGATTGGGGCGGGAGTAAGGAAGAGAAATGAAACTTAACTGTGCCTCAAACAAAGCCGTCACTTTCTAATCTTCTATCAGCATCTTTTTTTTTGGAATAATTTTCACAGAGATATTGATATTTAAACATACAGTATATGTGCTAAAATGTCTGGTTTTAGTTCCCAGGGCTCCTCCAGTTCTCGTCCGACTGAATGCTGTGCTGCCTAGCAACATGCACGCTGGTCCCTGTTTGCATCTAATATTACACCACAAGGCAGACCAGTAAATCCATCGTGTTCTCAGTGACGTGTTCAAATATATTTTGTAAGTTTTAAAACAGGTGTATGAGTCATCTAGCCAGATTTAAACAAGGTAAGGTATTTTATTGTCTACAGTCAGCTCACTTTGCAGTCACTTTGATAGCAATGCCTTTTCCGAAATAAATAAAAAAATCAGAATATGTTACTTAATCAAATGAAGTCCCATAGAAAGTGTGCACTGTAAGGAAAGCATGACAAAAAGTGTGTTTATACTTTTATTAAACAAAATTCAGTTTAGTGGAATTAATGAGAACAAAAATCCATGTTAACCAGGTTCCAGGGTAGAGAGGTGCCATATTGTGTCATTCACAATAATATTGGTATAGTTTTTTAATGATTGTAAAAAAATGACTATTGTGATATGCTGACTTATTGATGTCGTATCGTAACGCAGTGCAACAGCGTGACTTATTTCTGGTGCAGAATTCAAAGCAGAACAACAACAAGCCTAAATGAAAGCGACGATATTTCATACAGAATCTGGATCTCACTCCGAGTTCCTGTTGTTGTTTACAAACTAAAGAACAGAACATTTTTGTTTTTACTGAATATTTGAATGCAAACTTATATTTATGCTGACATAGAAAACATTTATGTTGTTGCAATGATATGTTCTTGAAAGTAATATAAAAATATTTGTCAGTCATTTTTGATATTGCAGGACAAGAGATGTACAATTATCATGAAAGTTTGAACAATGTTAAAGTTTTAAATGTGGTTGAAACTTTGAATCAGCAAGACGATGGAAACACAGAGAACAAGAACAGCAACATTCCTTCAGCTCTGTTATAAAAAAGATGACGCATCTCTGGATCTGCTCCATGTTAACAACTTAGTGGTTCATCTCTGAAAAACAATTAAAAAAATTGTTAGTTCGCAGTCACTCATGTCACACAATGAACTTGACAGATGCTGTTTAAGTGAATGCCCAGTAAATGGGAACATGCGTACACATCATGTACAAAAAATGTGACTGACAGCAGGTTGACAGATTCTGAACTTTATGTAAAAGTATTAAAATCCACCTAATAGAACCTCTAACTCTCCCAACCAGTATCCCATCATATCTTGTTGTTTTTTTACATGTGTACAAAATCAAAAGTATAACGATGACAGCTCATATTTTGTGTTGGGTTGTGAGGCAGACTCTTCCTTAGACTACAGGTTGCCTGACAACCTCACAGTAACAACAAAATGACAACAAGTTCAAGTGCAACGAGTCAAGGTTTTTCTCATGAACAGAGCCAGGCTAGCTATTCCACCTGTTTCCAGTCTTTGTGCTAAGCTAAGCTAAAGAGCAGCTGGCTGCAGCCTCATATATATATTGGACAGAAAAAAAAGAGTGTTTTATTATTCTCATCGAATTCTCAGCAAGAAAATGAGTTCGCCCAAAATTTTAAATTGTCCCTTCAGGCCATGAATAAATTTGGTAAATTCCACATTACATATGGATAACCGGTATTAACTAATCAGGTAAAATGCTACAGTAATATTATACAAGCAAAAATACTGCCTGATATATTACTGAGAAACAGACCTACATTTCTCAGTAACATCAATATCAATTAATTTTTAATGAAAATGCCAAAAAGCAGAGGGAAAGTGCAAACTAATCAAATCAGTATTTGTGATCAAAGCCAAAACGGCTGCTTTTTCTTTCTGTTTTCTGCCAGATTATTGAAGTGATAATGGAATTAAATCTGATAACAATATATTATTGTAATAACAGGAACATTTCCTGTGAACTTTAAGCATTTTCTGAGCATTAAAGGAAGGCGTTCCACAAATATGTGGAAGGATTTTGTAATTACCATCTGACAAGTCAAGAATGAAATATGGAAACTACAAAAAAAAGACTGAGATTTTGTTTTCTTTAGTGACAACAATGCACTTGCCTTGTTCTTTATATTGATTGATGAATACTTTTTTCTCCTCATTTCCATAAACACCTAAACATATCTTTAAGGAAAAAAAGTTCTCAAAACAGTCCCAGCCCTTAAATCTGATGATCAAACTTTTCAAAATGGAAGAAGACAATTTGTTCACTGTGATGAAGCACCTGTCTAAACTAACATTCAGGTGTCTGAAAAGAGGGGTTTTTTTACGTCTGATATAAAAGGCTGCTTGAAAGGGACTTTAAAGTCATTAAAAACCTGCTGTCTACATGAAGAATCGGTGCCATTTAAAATGCATCCAGCTTATTGATGCAGGTGTGGTTTAAAAAAAAAAAAAAGTAATTTGATGATTACACTGAGGTACTGATTCTCTGGCAAATGGGTCAAATCATAAAAGAGCCATGTCGTTGATATATTTCCTTTTCTCCATTAGAACCAGCAGATAGCAGTAAAGCTCCACTCAGACAGGAGCGTAGAGGATATACAGTACTGTATGTGCAAAGGACTGTAGGAGCTACAGCGTGTTTCAATGTGCATCAGTTCGTTCAGTGACGATAAAACAACGTCGAGCTGACGGTGGACTCCACCGCTCATGTTTACTCCACATAAAGAGACAAGATGCTCGTCAGAAATAGTTCACGTACCTGCACACTGTGGGGGATGTTCACTCCACCGGCCTCCCTCGCAAACTATCGCAGCAGCACCCTCTAATTTGAAACCATGGTAACAGGAGTACAGAGCAACGAGTTTGCCAGATGTAGAGGACAATATATAATCCCCATTCCTTATCTCTGTCGGAGAGCCACACCGCTCCAAGTCTGGAAATGAGTGATACAAGTTCTTCACTTTAACGTGTAACAGAACAATACAACATAAAGGGATGATTTTTAAACATGAGGTTTAGACCAACAGTGTCACAGGCCCCACCTGGGCTCTTCTCCTCTCTCCAAGCCTCCAAATTCAGTGACGGTATTTGATCACAAGAGACGTAATCACATGGATATTCCCCAAATCTGAAAGAGTCAGGAGGGACTTCCTGTATGTCGCTGTTGTCACAGATGAGACGAGACGGAGAGTTTTTCTGGAGCTCATCCTTCTGTTGCTGGGTGAACACACCCTCGGCATCCCACCAAAACCTGAAAAATAAAAAAATAGTTGATCTCAATGTGCTCAATTCAAGCCTTCATTTCATTTCATAGTTTAAACTAATCCTAGCGTACCTGTCTCCGTCGCGGAGTGCTTTCATCTGTTTACCGATCAGGCAGGCGAACAGAGGACCGGTTCTCGAGCCGGGCAACAACTTCTCAACGAGTCCTCCGAGCCATACGTCCACGTTGTCAGGATGTTTGTACAGTCTTAGTATATTTTCAGCGACCTCGCTGTTTCCAACAACCTCTTTGAGATCGGCCAGTGTCTTAATACGCTTCAGTCCGCAGAATTTCCTCCAGTCGTTGTATCCTGGAAAATGATTTGAACACAATGTGCTTTGAGACGGCTGTTAGTTAACAATGCTGAAACCCACGTACGTGCACCTCTAGAGCTAATACTAATATACTAATATAATATAACTAATATTGTATCTGGTTTGTTTGACATGTACAAAACCAAAGTGTAAAATCAACGACGTGGTTCCCAGGAGGGTGACGTCCCATTGATTACCTGTTGGTAGCTGCTAGACTCAAACAGAGACCAAGATGAGCAGGTCACACACACACACACACACACACACACACACACACACACACACACACACACACACACACACACACACACACACACACACACACACACACACACACACACACACACTTTTTTACATTTTCTAACTAGTAGTCTTCAGCTACAAGTCTCACGTAAGCAGCGGAGTTCCTCTTTAAACTCTGCAAGTCTTCTTAAATAGAACAATTTCAGACACAAAGCAATTCAAAGTGTTTCAGAGGGATAGAAAAGTATTCAATAGACATTAAAATTGTATTTGAGAAAAAAGCAAGAACAAAACAGGCAATTCAATAATTTAAATATAAGAAACAAAATACTGCACAGCAGCAAACAATAATGTTTTTGGCCCCGATTAAATGAGCTGGAAGCTTTTTCCACACGTGGGGAACATCACAACTAAAAGTTGCTTGGTTTTAATCCTTGGAAAAATGAATAAGTCTGTCCCAGATGACCCAAGGAGGCTGAATGCTTCGTAACCTAGAGGTAAATCAGAGAGGTATTTAGTGCTGACACCATTTAGTGCTTAATAGACGAGTAATATGATTTTAAAATCTATCCTCTGACACACAGGAGGCCGGTGCAGTGATTTAAGCAGCAGTGTAATGGGATCCACTTCCTTGATGTCACTGAGGACAGAAGCAGTTTGGATGTGATGGAGCTGTCTGGTTAACTTTAAGACACCATTACTGTAGTCTGGGCTGCTGGAGATGGAACAGTTAATCCTTTCTTTTATCTTGTTTAGACAGAAATCCTTTTCATTCTTGCTGTTTTTAAGGTGGCAGCCGACTGATTTTGTAACTGTCTTTATATGCTTGTTGAAATTTAGGTCAGAGTCCAGAACTATTGAAAGGCTTCTGGCTTGATTTGTAGATTTTAGTGTCATTGATTGAAGGTACTGACTTTTAAAACTTTCCTCTTTGGGGTCAAAAATTATTTCATTTTTTTCTGTGTTCAGTTGAAAATGTGGTCATTGTACTTACTCAGCAATTCTAAAGAACTGTAGTGACATGGTGACACTTATGAAGAGTAGTGTGTCATCTGCATAATTATGATAGGATATCTTATAATGTTCCACAATCTGAGAGATTACTACCTCGGGTCAAGTTTCCAGCAGCATCCATGTTTTCTATAGAAACTTGTGCTACAGAACTGGCTGATCTTTAAACTGTCCTTTGTACAGGCCACCGTCCCAATGAGTCCCAGGAACACATCGCTCATCCTGATGCCAAAACAAGGAAGGTAGACAGTGGAGCCGCTCTGGTTGAATACTGTGTAATCAGAGAAGGACGTGAAGACTAATGTCAGTCCTGCAGGACACACCGGGGATTGAACCCTGAACCGTACCATCAGTAGGCAACTCACGTCACCATCTGAGCCACAACTGCAACGGAGCTGTTGCTCCCAGAACAAGTTGAAATTGTGAATTTCCAGCAGAGAAACGACAGGTATTTGATGCCAGTGAAGGACCTGAAGGTTTATAGTCTTTTTCCTGAGTCGTGACTTGTTCTGGAAGATCTGTTGTATGAAATCCATTTTTAACAGCTGAGTCACATGTCACTCACATGCCAACTGTCACTTGTGCCAACAGACACAATAAGCATGTCCATGCCTGGGTGGTCCAATAACACTTGTGCTTGTGTTGCTAACCATAGTGTTGGGTAGGGGGGCGAATGAAGCCTGATTGCTGAAACCTGCAGGCAGCTAACCAACTGTAACAGCACCGACCTGTCACTCAAAGTAGCCCCGCCCTTAATTACGTTTGACTTTAAGCCTTTATGGAATTTAAAGAAGTAAAAACGTAGCCCAGTACAATTATCATGAATGGGGAAATTAGCCATAGAGACCAAAACTGTTTTGTGAACCCAGCTCTGTTTATTTCTTATAACATGAGAGTCTACAGGAATTGAATCGCATTTGGAGCCAGCCTCTAGAAGCTGCAGTTTCTATTTGATCTTTTGCGTTGGCTTCATTTTTCAGCCGCTGAGTTTGCCTTGACGATGACTTGTTTCTTTGTTAGTAATTTAATTTGCAAGCTAGCAAGAAGCTAACCTAACAAACTAAAGCTGGGTGGAACTCTTGGCAAGAAATTGAAAGCATATTTCCCACAAGGTGAAACCATTTTTTTTTTTTTTTTTTAGATTAATATGAACAGCTTTTCAGAGTTAGTAAATTGTTTTTTGTCATTCTGTCTCAGCACACATGTGACTCTGAGTTTCCTGAACTTTATGCCCTTCAATCTAAAAAAGAAAAATTGCAAACAAACTCAGGATCAATCTGGCAGCAAGAATACAGGAACCGCTGTGTGCCGGTCAGGCTTCAAGAAAAAAAAAAGATAAAGACAGCAGCAGAAAAAGAACTTGTTCTAAAGGGAACAAGGTAAAGGACAATTAAACAAAAGTACACGTTTTTACCCCCCCCCCCCCCACACACACACACACACACACACACACACACACACACACCACCACCACCTCTCCCGGGTATCCTGCACTACTTTGGCTGTAGAAATCCTTGTTGTGGCCTTTTTATTTCTTTTTGCAATAATTTTTGATTTGGTATTTGTTGCATTGTTGGATTTGGAGTTTCAGGGTTTCAGGATTTGTACAAAATTGTTCACTCACAATGGCCATCACTGCAAATAACCAGGGCAAAGCAAAGTGCAGAAACCAACTGCTGTAGGAATCAAAGTCATCTACTTAAAAACCAGTTCCTTCATCCTTCCCTTTGTCAAACCTGTCAAACCATTCGCATGGTTTATACAGTAGGTACTTTTATTGATTTAAGATTTCAGGATTAAACTGGTCAATCATTGTCGATTGTTACTCTGATTTGACGAGGCTTAACTGAACGGCATCGATTGGTCCTGCTGAGTCTTACCTGGGAGGCCGTGATCTCGTCCTCTCTGCAGGTTCAGTGAAGCCAGGTCCATGTGCTGCGGTGCACTCAGGACAACCAGCCTGTCCGTCAGCTCCGCTGCCAACAGCATGTTTGCGTTAACGGTCGATGCCGCCGTTCCAATTACGCCTCTCAAGATTGGTTCAATCCCACCTAGACACAAAAAGTACGACTTACTTTCCACTATTATAAAATGGGTTTATATATCCTTGTGGGGCACTGTTAAGGCAGCAGCTTTGCATTTATTATTTTCACATCAAAAGTAAAAGATCACACAATGTGATGGCACAAAACCGTCAAAAAAGATCATTCTTCTCACCAATCCAGCTTGTCTATAATCCAGGTCTTAACCAGAATGACAAGAGGAACAACACACACATGGCTGTTGTTTTCTCTGGCTGGAGAGCTTTCTTTGTTGCTGCTCAATAAACAGGTTTGTGAATCACTCCTGGGTTTGGATTTGCAGCTTCCCCTGGGCTCGCTGGTGTCCAAACAATTTCATGTGAGCAAATAGGATGAATGGACTGTTGAGGGATGAGTGCGCTGTTTATCATAACAATACACTGTTTCATAAAAGTAAATGCACTTGCTGCTTGATGGAAAAAAAATACTGAACACTTTTACTGCAGCGAGGTAAGAACCTGCACTACTGGAGGTCAGCAAAACATCCCGACTGGTGCGAATTCATGGTCATTTAAGGAAGCGTAGACCACTTAAATGTGAAGTAAACAATGTTAAAACAGTTTATTCACATTAACAGTAAATAGAGATGATGAGATACCTGCCCTGCGTTCCAGTAATACTTGCAGACTATCTAGTATCCCAGAAAATGTTTTAGTCTGTCCAAATACATAGTATGCTAAATGTAGGCTGTCAAAAGTACCACGATGTCCGACTACATCTGGTCGTATTTTACAGTCAGCAGGCCAGCATGCTGTTCTGGCTGTTCTGACCCACAATCCTTTGCGCAGCAGAAGATACGTCACATCGACTGAGCCGCCGAAACAGTCGGTGGCGCTTATGCTCCCAGAAAAGGAGGAAGTAGGAGAAGAAGAAGAAAAGGAAGCGTACTCGTTCCAAATCACTACGGATCGCGACGGATAAACAAAGTGGGTTAAAGTTCAAAACGCATTTTTATGATGAAGTAGTATGTATGTCCCAATTGTGCACATACGACATGCAACAGTAGATACTTTTTAAGGGTAGCTGCAGTATGTACTAAAAGTAAATAGTATATTATTCAGAACTCAGGGAAGGATCATAATGTGTGCATCACCTTTAGGTCAAACGGTTCTATTACTGAAAAATCAAACCTGACCTGCCCGTGTGTGGTTAGGCAGCTTCTCATTGGACCACTAGCTGATGATTAGGGAAACTTATTGCAACCATGCAGGATGTGAAACGGTGAAGGGAGAGCTGAGCTGTGAAGCCGAGATAATTAGACTTTGCAGTGGTTCGGGCAGCAAAAGGAATATGATCCGAGAAACAAAGTGCCCAGATGACATTTCTCAAGCTTCACACTGCTCGCTAAGGTATTGTGCCCTTTTCGCTGCAGTCTGGGTTTTCTGAATCTCTCCGTACAACAGAGTTTCTGTTATAATTAAGCAATATTACAGGAGAGGGTGATGCTTCAACGGCTTCACTGGCACGACAGTGATGCGGTCCGTAAGAATCACTGAAAATTATACAAGTTACCAACTAAATAATATATGTAATTAAAATGTGTTCATATTGTGGGACAATTTGCTATCAAAATATAAAACTTTTTATTTTAGTGCCATCTCAGTTGCCATGGCAACACATGGGGTCTGACTAACAGCTGGAAAACAATCAGTCACCTAAGTAGACCCTTAGTAACGACCTAGCAACCGAAGCGATTTCTAGTCCGTTTTATTGCTTTCTAGAGATCTTCTTGTTGTAACTATGATATCTGATGGAAAAAGATATGGATGGATGGATTTTTTTTTAAAGATATTAGCACCAAAGCAGTCCAGCTAGCCGCCGCTAAGATTTAAATTGCGCGACTATCCGTGGTGTTACGGTACGGGTGCTCGGAGCGACCAAAAAGGACCAAAAAGGACCCGATTTCACCAAATGGGTCATTTAACAGACCTATAAAAACATTATTTTGCATTTTATATGAAATTCAATTCTAATTCTATATTCCCATTGAGACAGAGGAGTGAAATTTCTAGTGACGAGCAGGATGTGATGTCATGATGATTTGAGCACGGTCCAAATGTCCAGTTGACCAATCAGATCTCTACTTGTTGTATCATCACATAATAAATCAGAATGCTCATAATAATGAGAAACAAGAAACATATCATAATTTTCCATTACTTGGTCAACTACAAGCAGGCCTTTAACACCTGCATATGGCGAGTATTGAAGGCTATATAAGTAAGTAATAAGTAATAAATAAGTAATGTATTGCTAATGAATGGAAAAGGTCCCTGCAGCCTTCTGTAACGAGTCTCCTGTGACTGGGTGCACACTGTATAGGTCATGTACTCCGTACGATATATGGATGCAGCTTTTCCTAGTTAATAGATCAAACATGTCAGTGATCTTTCTTATGTGAAGCACTAGAACTGCGTGCAACCAATTATTGCAGTAATACAGACTTCCGATGCTGCAGCTGACCTAAATAAAGTGTTGTTTTTTTTCTTCCTGCTTCCTTTTTATGGCGTGTTTAGTGTGCTCGCAGGATACGTTACTATTCCCAAGAGGCAGCCCCATAAGAGTGCACTGACCTTCTTTGATTATTCTCCATGGACTGAAGAAAGTGTCGCGCAGTCTCAAGTGGGGGAAGCACTCGTGGTCCTGGAAGCTCTCGTTCAGCCTCCTGAGGATCGGAGAGATGGTAGCGTGGCCGAACCTGAACGCAGCGGTGGCGAACACGTTGGAGATCGACGAGTCCACGGTTGAATCGTAGCCCTTGTAGTGTCCGATGTAACGTTCGAAGGACTCCGGGCCAATAATTTTGGGTACATAATCTCTCATGGCTATGATCTGGAAGTCAAAATAAATGAGAAGGAGGAGCATCAGAGAAGAAGAAAACAAATCTTTTTAATTCATTTGAAAACATATTCTGAGTTTGAATAAGTGCATTCATTTAGAAAACAAATAATTAACAACAATCTTGTGAATGTGCAGCGAAAAGAAATCCCTGCAGGATTCCCAGAGAGGAGAATATTTTTGTAATATCTGCAGCTTGGACATATGACTGCACATTTGTTCTCTCACGGCTCACCACAGTGAATTTAATCTGTTCCCATCACTATTTATAAAGGCCTCATTTCAGCACCTGAATCTTAACACATGTTGCACAAGTGCATCCGCCCACATGCACACGCACACGCACACGCACATTAGTGGGATCAGATTTGGTGTCATAGTTTTCAATGCAAAATGCAGCATTGGAACAAGTTGAAATAAGTTCATTATGGATCCGTTGACGTAACAACAGCTGCGAGTCGGTGAAGAAGATGTGTTGTAGATGAACTTTTTAATGCAAGATTAATGGCAAAGATGGATAAATTCATTCTATTTAAAAATATTATGCGAGGTATTCCTCTCAGGTTTTATATAGCTGTAAGACGAGGCAGCCTGAGAGGTGAAACCGAGGCTGGAAACAGTCCACAAAGCAGCTTTGTTGACTGTACTGCTGTGAGCCCACCGTAATGACTGAAGGTGGCTCAGATGAGTGAATCAACATTTGCAAGAGCTCAGATTTTCTTACATCTGAATTTTGGCAGCTGGACAGTGGAAGAGTAAAGCACGCAGAGGTTTTAGTCCATCAAAAGGGGGGCAAAAAGAGGATTTTGAAAAGTGAGGGGGATGATTCTTCCTCCAAAGCCCGACTCCTCCAGACTGTTACTGACAGCTTCAGTTTTCTTCACTGTGATTATAGTCACTGTCTGCCCCCGTAGTAGTTTGACCTGTGTTGGTGGTCAAGCATTTGTCCCGCCCCTCCTTCACTGTGATTGGACCGCTGGGTAAAAAGTGAAAGTGGAGAGCACAGCATTTCTACCCAAAGTTGAACATTTTTCAAATTCTGAAAAAAGAGAAACCTGAATGTTCAGGCCTCGGCGCAGAATAAAGGCTCAGCGCTTCATCACACTGCTGCCGTTGGAAAAAAACACAGCGTTACCATCAAAAATAATTTGTGCTCAGAGAAAAACGCCGTAGAAAGCAGAGTGTCAGTCTTTTTCGGCGCAGGCTGATAGGCTCGGCTGTCCCTCCTTTGTGGAAATTACACTCCTGAAAAACATGTTTACGATAGTTATTGCTTTGCATGCACCTCTCGCTTTTAACAAAACTATCACATCTAGTTGAGACCTCTTTTTTCAAATTTCAAAATGAATTGTTAGCAGATTTTACATCTGAATTCATCAGAAGATTGAATTTGATTACTTAATCAATTACAAAAATAACAGTATTGATTACTTAATCAATTACAAACCCAAAGAAATAAAACTGTTTCACCAAAACTTGTGCTGGTATCTTCTTTCCTACTCTAATAATAATTTCAGGACCTCTCAGAGTTATTTCGTGACTCTTTGCAGGGGGTACAAGCCCTATGCTGGGACGCTGAGATTAAACAGCATAACTTTGTATAAAGTAGTAAAAACATTGCGTCAGATAAAGTAAAATACTGCAATAAGAATCTCTGAAACTTAGAGTAAATTTTGCTGACAATAGTTAAGTGAAACGTTTACTTGTGATGGAGAAATTAAAGGATTACATCCATGAACTATTTGTTTGTATCCATATGCTGCACTATAATTTGTAGTCAACTGACTGCAGATCATTGAAAGTATCGTCAATACGTCTGTCATTTTATGAGGCCCAACGTGTGTTTTTAGAATGACGTCAACCATTCAGCTGGTCTGTATTCATTTTACCTACGAATCCCTTTGAAACTTGTTTTTTTACTGGCCTGTGATTTGATCCAGTTGCATCGTAAGAGGCTTTGGCTCTGCTGTTATTGGGAACGTGACACAAACTGTAGTGGATGGACAAATAGCCTTGACAACCTTGCACTGATTGAAACATGCGTCAGAATGAAACCAGATGTTTCCTGCAAATAATAAGCTTTCCGTCCGAGTTGAAATGGCGTCTGACCTTTCCACTCGTTTGTTCTGCAAGTCGTTTCGAATGATGTTTTTTTAGTGGCTGCCCACAGACAGTCAGCTGGAGAGACGGTGTGAATAGTTTCATGTGGCTGCTCCTGAGACATGTAATGATTCAAATAGTAACACAAAGCTTTTAGCTGACACTAAAATGTACCCGTAATGGTATTCAGAAGGATGTTTCCATTAACCTATTTAAGTGTTTTCCTCTAATTAGAGAACAGCATGAGCTTATCTGGGTTGTTCTATGACTGTTATGTCACGAACAAAAGCTGTATGTTCTCTGTATATTTAAACATAGCCACTGTCTCTTTATTAATACTGTATGACACACGGTGTGGGGGGTGTAATGCCTGGCATCGGGAGGCATTTCAGTGACATCTCTAAACCACATCCTGTCCTAAAAGCATTTGAATCAGGTTTTTTTTTTTTCCTGAAACGTATCTTGCATTAAAAACATACATTATTGAATGAGAAGAGAAGACCTCAAAATTCATTCTTTGATCAGATATTCAGGAGATATTTCAGTCTGTCTTTCCATTTATTCTAACTATAATCACATCTTGACATAAGGCTGGTCGAATGCCTGAATATTTTAAGCCGTGGTCCAACTGTTCTCAAAAAGCCACCTGAGGAACCATTCATTATAGATAACTTTCACCCAATATCTAGAACTAACATCTTGGAAAAGAAATAGTAGCTCATTGACTCTATAACATGAATGGCAAATTTCATTTAGGTTTCAGAGTGGTGCAGGACTTCTTAGGGATCTCAGTGAATATTCTTTTAGCAACTGTTCAGTGGCCAAATGTATTTTTTTAATATATTTTTGATCATCCTGCCATTTCTGGTACAGTTCACTGTGTGATTTTATTCCCTCGCTACCCAGAAGGTTTCTGTACCGGCACTAGAAGGTTGCAGAGCAAACGGAGAGACAACTATGACTAAGATGGGTGTAACATTGTCGTGCTTCAGTACCGTTGCATCAAATTTGGTATAGATGCAGTGGAGAAATTTTAGAACAGGTGAAACATTAGCGTTCAATGACTCGTTGTTATAAGGATTTTATTTACTATCTTTTTTACAGTTTTAAATGGGGCAGAAGTAAAACTGCCCATGTTTGTTGGATTAGTGGTCTGATGATGACAGTTAGACTTTTTTGTGTTTCAACATTGTACCAAGTGTCTGTTATGCAGAGACCCCTAGTTTGTTTTTATCAGCCTGAGTGTTGTGAATCTGCTACTGACTGAATTTGGGAGTTTTTTTGGGTGGAATTTTCAAGATATAACCTAAATTACTGGGTTAACTGAATGTTTTTAGAAGTGGGTAAGTTTATCCGGTCCTTTTTATCTGAGAGAATCTTCTGTGCTGCCACAACAAACTATTAATCGCATTTAAAAAATATATATTTTTACGTGCAAGAAAATGGAAACTGTCATCCATGCCTTTATTACAGGCGAGTTAATTATTTTAGTATATATTCCTTTGGTATATATGGAAACTATATTCCTGTCTGTTGATGCTGTCAGCTGTTTCTATAAAGGAACCTTTGTACAGTATGAAACCCAGTTAAGATGTAACACTTACATCTAAATAGCGAAAATCAGGTTCTCTGGGGTGAAAACGATGTTCTCTGATCGTTTAAACAAAGCTAAGGGACTAATGTGGGAGAAGAAAATCTCATGGTGATGGGCTTTTCAAACATAAAACCTACAACAAGGTGGTGTAATAAGTTGGGTTTCTTCCAGATGTTACAGTTTGATTCTGTTACTGTCCAACCAACCAACACATCTGGACTTTATGTGGATAAATTACATTTTTCTGAAATTTGTCCTCATTACAAGCAGACTGGAAGAGATAATCAACCAGCATGTTGTTACATTCATACTGAAATATAATTGAGTGTTTGACATAGATGTACAGTAAACATCTAAAGTTGTGTCTGGTATACACAGTAACACTGAATGAGCAGGTAGATATCCACCTCACAGCTCCAGCCTTAAAACCCTTTTAATAGTCATGTTTTTTATTTTTTTGCCTAATTGCTCGCTACCTTTGGCCTTGAAGTGTGTGTTTTGGTTAGTAATTACCAGTGTCGCACATATTTTAATACATTAAAGTAGAGCTTTGCCAGTAAATTGTCAAGAATAATGCATAATAAAAACAGCATTCTACATAACACTTGCCCTGCGTGAGCTTGTTTGCTGGGAACAGCTGGCGGAGGATTTAAATGGGGAGGTGGGGAAGGGGTTGGCGAGAGCTGTTGGGATTCAACCATATGGACCAGAAACCACAACAATGAGCTGAAAGCTGTTGAAAGCTAACAAAGAGCTGCAGTTGGAGGCTTTTTTCCCAGTGGGATGGGAGAACTAGAAAACTTTTCACATTACAGGAAGACGTTTCAATGCTGAAAATGAATACAATAGACGAGCACTTTTACATTACATTAAAAAAAACATCTATTAGTATGCTTATGAATTATGAATGAATAAAGTGGCAGCAAAGCTGTTTTGAACTTTTTCTGTATAAATCGTTTATGACAACGAGCACTCTCAATCTTATGAAGTGCTGATGGAATAACGTTTGCCATTAAATCCTGCGTTGCATCAGACCTTATTCAAAGCAGACAATTTGTAGCACGTGTAGTTTAAAACATGAATCCTCGAGGTGAGCTCACCATCACTGCTTTATGAAGACACCTCCTGTTATGACAAGTCAAAATGCCTGCTGGGAAAAAAGGCTTATATGCCAAAGAATGAGGATTCTTTTTTAAATTGAAGCAGATGGTTTCACTGATCAGTGAGCAGAGCTGCTAATGAGTAAACACGCCTAACTTCATGATTGTTTGTTTGTCTACGGATGGCTGCATAGAGCAAATATTAATCATATATGTATTAATAATATTAATTACAGTTAAAAAAAAAAGATGAGTCTTTTTTGTGTACACACAAGTAGTTTCCATTTCACAGCATGTGCCATTTTTGTAGGAGTGTTTTGTTAAAAACATTTAATTCACATGATGGTGCTGCTGTTTTTCTTAATTAGCCTCCGTTTTATTTACTAATGAACAAATCTACAAACCCACTGAACTCATCTGAAGCTGCAAGTCAAACGATGAGCCTGAAGGCAAGAGAGTTTCCTTCTTCTACAGATAACATTACTCAACCCTTGAATATTTGTTAAGCATCTCAGTTCAGTCTCACATGGAGGTCTGACTGTAGTTTCCCAGCATGCCTTCTTTTCTTGAGTTAATACTACAGAACAATGTACTTATACTGCAAACGGCATGGATGTTTTAAAATAGATTGTCTTTAATTTGTTGATTCCGTCTTTTCAGGATCAAAATATCTTTAACATATAAAAGGATGTTTGTGGTTCAGTGATTATACAGTCTAACTTACATGCAAGTGTTTGTGTACTGATTTCACTCATCTTTGTATCGTGCTCATTATTTGTCAAAAGAAGTCAGGATAAACATGGGCGGATGTGTTTAACTGAGTCATGATGACAGCTTTGAAATGTGCTTATTGACCATTTACTTTCATCTACAAGGGGCTCGCCAACTCGTCAGTACGAGTCTCCTCATGAAGTAACCTTCTGCTAAATTCTTCCATCAAAGACTCTTCAGAAACACACAGTTTCAGTTCTTCTTTAATTCTTCATCTCAGCTTTGATTTTTTTCTTTTTCTTTGAAAAAGTAGATAACGGTCACACTCTGCCAGTCTGCAGCCTGGTCAGACCAGATAGTCCCTCACTTTTCACTCCAGCGCCTATACAGGGATTTTCCAAGCCGAGCACGGTTATAGCTGCAGTATGTAAATCCTCTACCTGCCTTTTATGCTTCGTCCTCACAAATTATTTAAAGAACCCCTTCACCTAAGTCCATCCCTTTTTAATATTGTAAATCTCTGTCCTCTCCTATTGTCCCTGAATCACCTGAAAATAGAAGTTGTTAATCCACTGCTGTAGTCAAGTGTCAGCTCTCCAAATCTGACCGATTACAGACTTATTTCCCTTCTGCTTATAAATACTCTGGAGACTCTGCAGCCGAGCAGTAGGGTCACCGGTCCCCGTTGTTATAGAGGCAATGAATCAATTGCATTAAAACACAAACTTTTTCTCTATTATTTTTCATGAGGAATGTATGCACTGAAGATTTCCTTCACCATTAATAATGTTCTCAGCCTGCAGCTGAAAGGAAAAGCTGCTATCAACAGTCAGTCCGATCAGTCACTGCTGTACAACCTGTTTCCAACAGGGTCACAAAACAGGACCAACACCAACAAAACCTCACTTCTTGAATTAAAAACAACTGCAGACATTTGTAACAGGAGAGAAAATCCTTCTTGGACTGAACAAAGCCAAGTTTGCAGCACAATGAATATTAGTTAAGAAGAGGAAACCGGTAAGACTCAAATTTAAAACCACTAAAAGAGTTTAAAAGAAAGAGTAGTGAGAAAGGCCAAAAGTCAACACTAATGTCTACAGAGAGTGATGTGGTTCAGTATCTGATTCTCTTACCAGGAACCTGCTGGGCAGAAAGAAAAAGCATCTTAGTTTGGAGAAAAACTCCACAAATGTAACCACAGATTTGTATTATACCTCCATTGACTCTTTTTAAAAAGAAATCTGTACAGAAAATCATTTTTTCTCATCTCATTTATCATCATCATGTCTTGCTTAACAAGAGAGTGATCATTCTTATACATACATGCTGATAAAAGAAACACCCACTCCTCACATGCTCGCTGGAACCAGGACGATCTTTGGTACTTTTGGTTGAAAGTATTTTACATTTATGAGCAAAGACATCGTGTTTTTGACATTCATGAGTCTCTGTTGATTATTATTTCACTGCGTAGGCACCAAGCGGCAGCCAGCAGGGACGTCACCCGTTGGTTTGTGAACGGCCGTTGAGAAGCCTCCAGTTCGGATCTTAGCCGCCGCCATTTTGCTTGTCTTGAGCCGGCGCCCCCGAGCTGGAGGGGAGCGAGCGGTGGCTCTGACTCGATCTGATTGGAAACCTGACGATACTACATCCCACCCACAGATAGCCGTAACCTGACAGGCTTGTCAATCAAATAAATACGTCCCCCAAAAACAGGTCTTCTTGAATCTTCTTTTCTAATGAATGAGGGATTATTTTCAGATGGACCTCCAGAAAACTAATAAGAAGGAGTGACTTTAGCTAACAACACTGAGATAACTGATGGACACATTTTATTCACTTTGGATTTGATGAGAGAAGTTGAATGGGAGTCTATGGAGCCGGAGGCTTTTTGGAGCCGACCTCTAGTGGCACTCGCTGGTATTGCAGCTTAAGACACTTCTGCATCGACCTCATTTTTCAGACCCAGAAGCTATGTTCACTTTTATATACAGTCTATGGTAGGCACTGACATTTTGTCCTCTGGTGGGCTTTCCGGTGTATTACACGCTTTGCCACGATACAAAGCTGGTTTAGCTTCTGCTTTGTTCTTCCACAGCTGAGCACAAGCTACAGACCAGCAATGGAATGAAGCTGCTGTCATTTTTAATGTGATGAAATAACTATAATAAATGTCTGTTAAATGTTTCAGTATTATTCAGGCTTAAATTAGACAGTGGTAACAAATGATGAATAAATCACTGAACAGCAGCTCATAAAAAAGTGCGTCAAAGATGCCGCTTTGAGGTAAATCGTTGAGGCTGAAGGCCGAGACTTCCCATTCAAGCTTTTCATTTTGGGTAAACTGAAGAATTTTTCAATGAATATGTGCAAACTTTGATAAAAAAAAAAAATTGAGATTAACAACCTGAGCTGCTTTAAATATTTATGTAATGTGTTGGATGTGCATCCCTGGCAGCTTCAACAAATGTCAGCACAGTACAGTTTGTAATCAGAATGAATCCAGGTATTGATTTTGTAACGTTTTACTCTCTTTTCATGTTTATGAAAACTCCAGCTGAGACTTGTTTTTTTCACTGCAGTGACCCCGAGTCACCGTTTTACTTAGAAAATACTCTCCTTTTTTAAAATTTTCAGAATCTCCTCACTGCACCTTTCATATCAGCACGTCCTTCTTTAATAGCGTGTAATTGCAACGAGTTCTTACTCCTGACATCTGCAGATTCTAAAATCACCACGTTCATAAATGCTGAATTAGCTTGTTTCCCCTCAGGCATCATCTGTGTTCCTAAATAAAAAAGTTTTACGGATGTGAATCATGTTGCTTTTTATTTTCATCTCACAGCTGTGTCTCCTTTCTTTCTCTCAGTCATGATGATCTACGGCAGCATGTCCTGATAGTCGGGTACAAAATGTTCAAAGTCTCTTTAAGTAAATGGCTCAAAACTGTCTTAATCTTGGCCTCACATTGACCCACATCTAATTTCTCATCATTATCAGCACAATTAGTATTCATGCTACCACTATCGAATTTGATCTTCTGGCCCTTCTGAGGGTGTTTTAATGGGGGAGAATATGCATGTGGATTCCTTATGTAGTGCTAAATAGTAAGGTTTCCGCTGTATGTAGTCCAACAAAACCAGCTCCTGGTTACAATTTATCACCTCACAGTAATTGCAGACTGGAGAAAAATCACAGGGTGGCAACCAAAGGGGGGATAATTGATGTCATGGGTCAGTGACGTCGGTGGTTGCTATAGAAAACTCGACTTTGATTTAGCTTTCCTGTAAATACAATCAAGAGTTTGTAATATGTGATCGTCTTATGTGAATCCTTTTTGCTGCTAAAAGCATGAAGAGAACTTTTCAACAAACGGCAGGAAGCGACTAGCACTACATTTCTCATAAAGCGAGAGCTCATGAAAAGTAATTTCATTTGATTTCAGGACCTCTGAGGAGGTTCACACAAAGGTGGATGATGTTTTCCATGAACATTGTTAATACAGTGCTTCAGCTGTCAAAGGTAAAACTTTCAGCACAGATCAGGAGGCAGAAAGATGTTGCTGACGTTCCTAAACAGGTACAATTTGCACTACTGACTTTAATTCAGCCGTTGAGCTAAAAAAAAAGATAATAGAAAGATATTAATTTAAGTTGATTCATCCTGCAAACAAAAAGTAACACGAATTCAACTTATTCCAGCTCATCAGATGTGAATGTTGTTTTTTTTGTCTCATATTGTAGTACATTGAACATCGGAGGGATTTGGATTGTTAGGTGCACAAAGCAAGCAATTATAATCAGGATAAAAGGCTTATTCCTGGGGCACACAGGTGTCCTGCTTTTTTATCACTCGTCCTGCGTCCCACATTTTGATTGGCTGTAGTCTTCAAAAGTCGACACTGGAGGACAGACGCTTTCTTTTTTTCTTTTTTATGTGGCTTTTGTCTGGAGGCTGTGAAGAAACCGGAGTAGCTTGTGTTTCATGTCAATCAAACTGTGCATATGTGGGTGAAGTGCAGGTCAGTCTGATCAGTTTTGATGCCAACGTTAAACCCAACAGGGAAAACTGTGAGTCACCACAAAGCCACAAGCTATGCAGATTTCTGCAGAATATGAAGAGAATTACCACAAAGAAAAAGAAACGCAGCTACAACAAAGAAAAAGTACTAATAACTGAGTGAGGATGGCGGAAGGTGATTCTCAGAGTTTTTTCTGTCTTCCTGGTATAGAAACATCTCAAATTCACACAGGAGAAAGTTGTCGTGAAGCGACACACGAGTCTCACAAGAACTGTGTGTCGAGTTGTGGATTCATTTCCACTGAAGCCCAAAGAGTGCTGCGAGATACAAAAAGAAACAGGAGCCAAAAGTTACAGAAGAAGATCAACATCACTCTTTGAGGGATGTCCCGGTCAGGTCTTTGTGCTCGGATCCTGATGTGAGACATTAAATATCGAAGACCGGCCGAGTCCGAGTCCCAATCTGATTTTAGACGATACCAGCTGAATACTTCATTACAATTCATTAAAATTGTTCAAATGATTCCAGTGTCTATGCTTGACAATTGAATAGGTCTGTAATGCAATAAGAAAAAAACGGCCTGCATCCATTTTGTTGTTGGTTTTTTTCTTTACAAAATAACAAAGCAAGATAACAAAATCAGTTTTTCAACTATTGCACTTGTGCAGCTGATTTCCTTGTTTCTGTTTTCTTCTGGTTTTGTTTTGTGTTTTTTGTTTTCTCATCCATCTCCACTGCAGTAACTCTAATGACTCTGTGCGTCCATTTTAGGATTTTTCGTTGCTGAAACGTGTTGCGTCTTCAAACATGAATGCGGACAGCGATAGCGAAGGTGAAGAATTTAGAGACGCCCGTCGGTGCTTCAAATTAAATACCTTGACGGCTTATGCTTATTTATGCCATGAGCTTGAGACAGAGCGTCTCCCACCCGTGGAAACACCGTTCGCCTCATGAGGTGCGACAACATCTCCTTTGGGAGCAAAACCAAAAGTGATGCATGTAGAAACCTACGGCTAGCATACACTTAGCTTTGCATGAAGACCGTAAGAAAGGGGAACGAGTTCAGCCTGGGTCGCTACGTTTGATTTAGTTTTGAAATGTGGAGAGATTTGTGGTTTTGTGGAGTTAGGTGGTGGAACGTCTTGTCACAGTGAGGCTGTCGGCAAACAGCAGAGAAAACTACAACTTTTCTTTTGGATATTCCGTGGTGTGGGGAGATGAAACACAATTAAACAAGTTAATTAGCAAAAGTTAGAGGTGCTGAACAGCATCTCGTGTTCTTGAGCCGGTTCTCCCTCTGTCGAAGTGAAGCTAACTTTGGCATGAAAGATTATGAGAATGTAAAAAGAAAAATGTCCAACTTTCCTTATAATGTGTCAGATTCAGCTGGAGGAAATATATGTTTTAGACAAGTATTCTTATATTTTATAGGAAAATGATGAAGTAAGAAGATGAATAGTTGCTCAGCTCGTTAAAAGGTCAATTCCTTTGGTGTGCTGATCTGTTACGGTTGATTTAGTCATTTTTCAAAGATCCTAACTGTATTTTCTGGTACATACCTGGTGCAGAGCGCCGATAATCTTGCGGGTTTCTTGGTATATCGTCTCCGGGCTCCAGTGACAGTTTATGTGTTTCAGTTCCTCTGCAATCCGATTGTGTTCCCGGAGCCACAGTATATGTAAAGTCGTGAGGGGCAGACCCTCATTGACCCGACTGTCTCCGGCACTGAAACACTCCACTCGGTCTCGCTGCCGGTCCTGGTGGCAGGCCGACGGCAGCGCGGCGACCGCAGGAAGGTACGGCCGTCCTTCTGGATCCTTGAACTGATCGTTGACGGCGAGTTTCCCGTTACGGCCGCCGAGGTCACGGAGGAAGCTCGCCAGCTGGGGAGTGCTGGCGTACACGACCGAAGCGTCCACGAACGACGAAATGGCGTTGAGCTGCTGTCGCCGAGCGGCTCGTCCCACGTCAGCTCCGCAACCGACGAAGCAGTCGGGTGAGGAGCGGTGAAAAGGCATGCAGGCCTGCTCACAGGATCCATCGGTCTGGAGAGGAAGAAGACTAACTCATCACACGATGCTTCAACTGCGTCTTTAACTCTTTTAAGTTTTAAATTTCACTTTTAAGTTCACATTTTGGGATTTCATTCATTCAGCGTGTTTCCTGAAATGTTTTTGTGTTTTCTGAAATGTTTCCTGAAATGTTTTTGTGTTTTCTGAAATGTTTTTGTGTTTCCTGAAATGTTTTTGTGTTTTCTGAAATGTTTTTGTGTTTTCTGAAATGTTTATGTGTTTCCTGAAATGTTTTTGTGTTTTCTGAAATGTTTTTGTGTTTTCTGAAATGTTTTTGTGTTTCCTGAAATGTTTTTGTGTTTTCTGAAATGTTTTTGTGTTTCCTGAAATGTTTTTGTGTTCTACGACATGCTTTTGCGTTTGACCTTCAGGGCCACCGTACATTCAACGTATACGTCTGGACTATTTCCTAAATTGTTGAACTATTCCTTTTATATGCCGGTAATGATACAGGGAGGATAAAAAGCAGGAACCTGGTGTTGCTGCAGTTTACCTGAATGGGGAAGCACTGCTGCACATTTTGGCAGGTGTTGGAACAGTCCACGTCAGCGGTGTCGGTGCTCTGAGGGGTGAACGTGATGTCGTGGTCGATGTACTGGCCCCACTCCACCAGCAGTTGAGAATAGACGTCATCCTTGGATTTAGAAGAGCTCCTTATTATCTCCCTGCTGACGGTCCGAGGCTGTTGACGAAGCAGGATTTCTTATTTGGGGTGACAGTGAGTACGGCTGTTACAGTAATTATGTCATCATTAAAAGAAATGAACAGATTTTCAAGTTCGTTCTTTAATTCACTAACTTTTGTTATAAACAGGAATTTAATTTTAAATTAAGCTAACCCCAACCCAACACATTAAGTATCCATAATGTTATTCACTCGACCTCTGTTAATAAGAAACTGAACAGTGAGGATCTTCAAATATTAAATATCGAAAACACTTTAGCAGATTATAGCTCTTATATATGGAGGTAAACTGTAGGCTGAATACAACTGATGCATATTTGATGAGTTCCTCCACTACAGGCCGTGAATCTGTGCATAAATTAAGACTGACATTCAATGCAAGTATCAGCACAACGGTTTTGTCTGCTCTCTGTGAGAAATGTTGTTTATCCACGTGACTGGAAACCAGCTCCTTTCAAGCACTGGAAGTAGTGAGTTAAATGCACAGGCTGCAGTATTGAAAAGCAGCTGTAATCTGTGTCATCTCACACACACACACACGCACACGCACACACACACACACACACACACACGCACACACACACGCACACACACACACACACACACACACCTCTGCTCTCACCTAAATTGCTGTGGACTTTATCTCCTGTAAAGCAGGTTAGAAAAATAAATGGAAAGCCACATTAACTCGGGTTGTGCAGAGGGGGAGCTCGCTTCATCTCTGCCGTAATTTCTCCACCGAGACTTGTGTGTGTGTCGGACCGGCATTTTGTAGATTACCGGGGGAAGTTGGAATCCATTATGGAGCCGTTCTCGGTTCCAACCCTTGGGTTCTCCCTCTCCGTCCTCGTATTCAGCTGGAAGCCATCTGACCAAGGCGGTGTTGGCGGCTCCCCAGCGAGGATTTTGCCTGACAAAAGGAATCATGAAGTGTGTCCAAACACAGTGCCGAGCGACAGAGTGAATGTTTGCTTTCTTCCAGAGGGTCATCGGGAGTTTAAAATACTGGATATTTATTAACATCTAATTCATATAAACTACATGTGGTCGGTTAGCTAATCAAGCGGTTTGTGATTTTGCTATCAACCGACGGAGTGTAGTCGCATCCTGACCGTGACCTGAACATATGAACACAAGAGGGGACCTTCTTCCTTGGAAAAAACCTGCTGCAGAATGACCCATGTGTGCTCTTAATCCACAGTAACACCACTGATTTTTCATTACACTCCAATAAACACTGTCAGACTCACAAATGACCATTAAAAAACAGAAAAGAATCACAATCAGTGCAGCAGAACCAGATAGACTTTCTGCTTTCTTGTTCAAACTTGCCATCGACTTTACACAAAACCTGTTGATATTTTTTTGTTCCAGCTTGTAGAATCTAAGAATTTCTTGCATTTTTCTTTTAATTATCTGAATTAATTTCTAACAGTTTTGAGGTTTTGGACTGCTGGTTGGACATATCAATCATTGGACTCCAGTTAACCGTGATGGGCAACTTTCTCTTTTAAAATAAAATAAATAAATGAAAAATTTAATTGTTTAATCAAGAAATGAATCAGTCCTTTAGAATACTGTCTAGATAGCATTGCTATAAGTCTTAGTCAAAATAGTTAAAAAAAAAAAGAAAAAAAAAGCTCCAACTGCTTTTATATGAATTCATCAGTAATAATCTAATGACATCATATAATAGTGTGGTAACAGTCACAAAGAGCATTTTTCTACATTTAGTACTTTTACCTGCTACTTAAAACTATAAGAACACTTTCACAGTGAGACGTGCATACTTATGTTTGGGTTAAAACAGGTATTTTATGAAAGTCGGGGGACCTTCGTTGTCATGGTTACAATGGTCTAGTGTTTAGTTAACCCATCCATCCACCTCGACCACCTCCTATGCCAACTCTGTGGCTCTATAACCGTTATCTGACTTCCTCCTCTGCATCAGTCATAATTACGACGGCCACTAGAGGGTTTCGTCACTTGAACGTCCCTCGTTTTTGGGGATTAGCTGAAACAACGGCCTCTTAACGATGAAAAGACACTGGGTTGTAATAAACTGCTTTCACAAACAACTCATAGGGTTGTTGTTCTACGGCTCGATGGGACTGCAGCGGCTAATACAGTCTCACGGTGGTATTCTCAAGCGGATAATAAGGAGGGATGCTGCACAGTTCACTTCCAAGATTTTTTAATTTGTAGTCTTGATCCCAACCAAGTGCTCACTCAAGTGACATCACTTCGAGGCACAAAAGGTTTAACATATGTTAATTTGGTCCAATTTAAAAATGAAGCCATCCATGAACATATTCGTTGGCCTTTTGTATGCAAAACACGACTCAATCAAATTGCCAACTTTAATGTGAACATCCACGTTTTGTAATTCATTTTTACACCTGACAAATCAACATTACTGCTCACAGACATAATTGTTCCTCAACACGTTACTAAAATAAACATTAAAGTGAATTTAAAATAGATTTTGTTATTTTCAATTCGGTTTGGTTGATTTGGAGTTTCACTTGTCAAAACTGTTTTTTCACTAATTTCTGTTTCTGCCTTTTTCTTCACGTTGCATTGTTTATTAAAATGAGGTTTACTCGGGATCCCCACGTTGAATCCTGCGACATCATTCCAACACTGTACAATATATTTTGCTTCATGCCAACACGGTTCTGGTTCTGACTCATCAGAATAACTCCTTTAGATACCTGTTGTTGCAGACTCCTGATATGGAGCGGTACTGGCTGGGATGACTCTGCTCACAGGAGGTTGGATGTGTTGCAGAAGGACATCCAGACAGCTCTGAGATCAGCTTCATATAGTCCAACGACAACACCTCTGTATTAACATGTCAACAGTTAACATGAGAGGACCTGAATGGAGGTTAATGCTGCCATGCTTTACAAACATTTCAAGTCTGAAAGGACAAAAGTTATTAAAATGATAAACGATCAAATCTATCCTATAGTGATAACCAGAGTCCATTTAAATTATTGGTGGATTATAATGTGGTAAATTGGACCAAATAATATGTTTTGGATGTATTAAAGTTATTTGGACTCCGCGGTGTCCGACTGTGTTCTTCCCAGGTGAGATCTGTTGGATTCAATGAAGGAAAGGAAATCTACCTTTTGCCTGCACGGCTCTTTTAAATCTCTGTTTTGCTCTGTTCTTCAGGACTTGCAGAGTTGTTTGAAAAACCTCGGCGGCTCGGGAAATGTCCAGGGTCTCCGGCTCGGCTCGCCGAAGCAACGTAAAGCCACGCGTGGAAGATGAGGATGTGCTCCATCTGTAAACACAAATTGACAGATAAAGGAACGCTTCGGGTTTGTTTTTCTCTGTCCTTTCTTACACGGGTAATATTTCAGTTAAAACAGAGGGAGACGATGTATGTCATTATTACCGTCGTCTAGAGTGGTGTAAGGCTTCATGTACGATTTGAAGGATTTCTTGATGTGATGAGAGAAGCAACTCTCTGGTGTAGGTGGCTGGAATATATACAGAATCACAGCAGCATGAAAAACAGATCAAATGGCAGAAAATACTCATTCTTATGCACAACGTTGTCCTAAACTTGAGAATTTGATCAATAATATTTAATTTTGATCATGTATTTTGGAGGAAACCCTTGCACTTTATTTCAAATAAAAACTTTATAACTCTTTCCACCCTTTGCCACATGTTTTAGAGGTTTGGTATTTTTGCAGTCCCACCGGTTTCCTTTTTATATTGCTAAGGCATCTTTACGAGGTATAAATGTAAAATGAAGATGACAAAGTTCAGATTCTGCAGTATTTCAAAGGCAGCGATCAAAGTGAAACTAATGTGTTGTATGTTTACTCTTTTGTACAAAAGGTCAGATTTCTTGAGTTGTTTCCTTCCACTGAAGCAGAGTTAAGATGATCTGATCGACTCATCAGAGGCTCCCTGCAGCCATTGATCACCTGTTTTAAAGATGGCTGTGCTGCAGGTTTCTGGCTGAACTCACCAAGTAGCATTTTTTTTTTTTTTTACATTTTGACACATGGCATCCAAACTAGGTGAAAGTCAGATTGTTATTCCAAACAAAGAGTAGTTTTCTCAGCATTAAATCACAATCAAAGGTTTCTAAGGAGGCAGCTGGAGGAGCTCTTATGGACTTTATAGAACCCGAATCCAAAGCACAATCAGGCAGATCAAAAGTGATCACACCATCAACAGATCAACAAATCCAGCTTTGTTCAGTGAGAAAGAGAAAAACAACTTTCACGGATGCAGAATTTGATAAATACAAAATATAAGACTCCAATCAGCAGAAGTCCGGTCCAAAGAAGAAGGCTGCGTAGTCGCGTCTCAAGAGGACGAGCGGCGACTCTAAACCGCTGCAGGAGGGGAAACAAGACTAAAGACTTCTTGAAGAGTCGTCTCTTCCCTTGAAGAGCTGACTGGCACGGACTCAACCGTCACCTGACTTCAACCCTGATGCACATTTACGGGGCACTTGAAGACCAAAGAAGCCGAACGCTCTTCACGCTGCGACAAGCTTTTTGGAACATTGTCACATCATGCTGAGATAAGTAACGTGTGGAGTTCATGCAGCTCATGTGCATCTGTAACTAAAGCAAAAAGGGGACAAACAAATATGAAGACATTCTGAAATTCATGGACATTTTTTCAGAGATTCAACTTTTCACTCAAGCTGTTCAACTGTAAAACTATTATCATTGTATGGAAAAATTCTTTAGCACATTTGAAGCAAATGCAAAATAAAGAATCTAAAAAAAGTGGCCTCAGATGTTTGGACTCTGCATGTAAAACATTTTAAATATAAAAAGTTGAATATAGTGGTGGAATTTCTATACGTTTATCTCTTTCTGATAATAGATTCAGGTGATAAAGCAAATTACGCTACATTACATGATGATCATGTACAAAATGCAAATTGCTTTCCAATCTGGACTTTTTAACTATTACTTATAGATGATCAAACATTTAAGATTTATTTAAAAAAAATATATATACTTACAGTTGGCCCTTAGTGCTTCATCAGTTGAACCACCAGGCAGAACAAAGCAGACCAACATCACAAGGAAAACTGAACTGATGTAATGAGTCATATTTCAGGGTAGTTCAGTTAAAGATTCCCACCAACAATCAAAGACATATCTCCGAGCCGTGTGCCCTGAGAGTCTCGTCCTTGTATGCTCAGATAACGCTGGGAGCCAAACGCCAAGGTTAAGTAAACCAGCTCAGTCACTCAGACATTCTGCTTTTCTCTTCTTCTCACTTCACTGATTTAACTTCTTTTCTTTTTTTTCCTGCCCTTATTTCAGCCACTTGGATATCTGGCATGTCATGCACCTCCATGTCACAATCCCAGAGAAAACATAGCATATAGAGACAGATATGGACAGTCTGCAGGGGTTTGATTTATCCGTGAAGTGTGAAATGAAGAAGATAAGAGTTTTGAGTACGTTTCGATCAACATGATGTGGACTTTTCAGATCAAATTTGACGTGTCTGTTGAGAATTATTTACATTTTAGGGGCTTTTAGTTTAGTACAAAACTTTTTGTATGTGCAACTGTTTCAATGCAACTCTGTACAACCCTGCTGATTTATTACATCTTTAATTTTGGGAAATAATCATGACTTTAAACATAAGTGAGGAAAAGCTTCTTCAAACTTCACTCTTATGAGTGATGATAGACAGTAACCAGAGTAAACGATCCTCTTCTGCTGACTTCATCTCATTTGATTATAAATGTGCTTTTATTAAGTGTTCTCTAATATTTTGTTAGTAACTCTATGAGCCTCTAAAAAAAAAAACTCTGCCAAAACTTTTTCTTGATGATCTGAGTGAACTGTTGTTGGTAATTTGTTCAGATTTGGATTATCTCGTCACATCGGGGGATTTTAAACTCATCTGTGTTCTTTAATGTGTCTGCGTCTCCTCACATTCAGAACACATGTATGACCGTACAAAGGAGAGCAATCAATGATCGACTGCTTTGGGCTGGCATTTTAAATTACTTCAATCAACTGTCAGACTCTGTAGATGATTTATTGTATAATTTTGAATTCCTGAAATGATTATGAAGGATGAATAATTAAAAAAAAAAAAAAAGACATGTATACTAACTCCAGTTCCATCTGTTATTCATACGAGATGCTTCACATAAATACTGAAATATGAAAAAGCAAGACGGCCTTTTTATTTCTCAGTAGATACTTTAGAAGTAGAAGTATAAACAATGCCGGTGTGCTATTTACAATTGTGTAGAATTTAACTAACCTTCCTTCACGGTTTGTTCTTCTCTTTGTTAATTAAAGCAACAAGTTTGCATCTAATTACAATTTATAATTTAAGACAGAACATCAATCTTAATTCCCAACAATTTTACATTTGGAAATAACAACAACAAAGTTTGAGGAACTCAACTGGATGTGAGAATTTAGTTCAATCAACAATGAGACTAAAAAACTCAAGGAATCTCTATTGTTCCGTCTGCTGCTTATTTTGCCTCCCAACTTTTTCAAATCTGTTTTTCAAAGCAACAGATATGATCGTATCACTGCTGTCTAACATTTCCTGAGTCCCTGAAGACAGGTGTCGCAAAACTCCCTCCTCAAAAAGAAAAATCTAGATGCCTCCATACTCAACAACAACAACCGACTCATATTCAATCTAACATTTGTTGGCAAAATCATTGAAAAATAAGTTTTTAATCAACCAACCATTTGAAAGTGCTGTTTTGATGACTTTCAGTCAGGCGTCGGCTCCAATCACAGCACTGAAACAGCTCTCATTAAGGTTTTAAATGACACGTGCGATTATAGCAACAGAGGCAAAACATCATTCCCGGTGTTATTAGACTCTCGTGCAGCCTTTGAAACTGTTAATTACAACATATGATAACACAGACTGGAACATTGAATTGGATTTTCAGATACAACTTTCAAGTGGCTCAGATTACACCTACAAGACAGGCGCATTGGAAATGATACATCAACACCACCATCCCTGAACTCAATCTGAGGACCTTCATTCCTCTCAACTAATGACTTTAGGGCGTCGAACTGAACCAGAACAACACCGAAATAATCTCATTGGAGAAGAATGAGGGGAGATTTGGGACTTCTACTCACTCTGATACAAAAGAACTTACAGTAAAGTAAAGGACACTATGGAAAGATGAACAATTCACCCATACTGGCACCATGTTCATAATCCCACTATTCATTTAATTAAGAAATTAAAAACCTATCATGTCACAAATGTTGTAGACCTTGAAACCCTCTCATCTTATACCTCAGTTTAACTATATAACTCACACTGCACACTGCATCCTTTTCTGTGTCTCCATCCTCAAACCTACTTTAAAAGTTTTACATGCAAACTGCAGAGATCACCAACAGTGACAAAGGTCACGGCAGCGATCTTAATGTTGCCGTGGAAACGTATCCTCGTCTGAAATACTTCAGCCGGCACTTAAGTTTCCAACCCTGCCGGTGGAGCCGACTGTGAGCGTCACGGCCCATTGACGGTTGAGCAGAGTGCTTGAACCTCCTGCTTGACATGGCGCTGATGCAACCTCGTGATGCTGTGTGTGCGGCAGTGACCTCAGCGGCGCGCTGAAGATCGTCTCAGTTCTAGCTCTGTGCGCTCGTGTTGTCACGGTGGAGAGTCTATCTTCCAACGGAGAAACTTTTAAGCCTAAACTTCTCCAAATGAGCGTCTGAGTTTGGAGGAAACGCGGCGCGTGACATCCGGTGGGACCCGAGGAAAGACAAAATAACTGACAGAGGAATAATATAGTGCAAGCCGATACTCTGAAAGTGCAATAAATGCACCCTTTTCAGAATTTGAGTAACTTTTTGGTGTCAGGAGGTGTTGAAGAAACGTTATGGTAATTTCTACTGCTATAGTCTGGTGTATTGGTATTTAAATATCCCCTGAAATATCTGGTTTTAGTGACAGTCTCTCTCTGACCGCTGTGGCTTTCTGCACTTTTCGACTTTCCCGGTTGCATCATTTCAGAATAAGGGACCAGAAATAAGCAGAAAATCTCCGGCCTCTTTTTTTTTTTTTTACCTTTATGTTGCCAAAAAAAAAAGAAAAATCACGTAACATCCTGCAAATTAGTATTCAGTGGTCCAAGGCTTCAGGTTACGGTGAAAGTAAATTTTTCATGCAGTTTTGTTTAATAATAGAAAACCTCTTGTGACATCGTTCAGTTGTATTTAATTCATTCAATAAGCAACATTTAGAAATTATAACTGTGGAGCTGCATAATCAGTTGAAATGATATCCAGAGATCTGTTTCAGTGGTGGAATGATGTTTTACTGATTTTAAATAACATTTAAAAAATAACTTCTTTATTTTAAAACACCTGCCTTAGTAACTGTTTTGAAAGTACAATAGTCATACTTGTACTTTTTTAAATCTGAAATGCCAAAAAATAGCTGGATCCAGTTTCTTAAATGTAAAATGTTTTGCTTTGTCATATAAAGTTTACTTTTTTTTTTTTTAAATATATATTTGTTTTGTTTTTTTAACCAGTGATTGGACAATAAAACACATTTGAAGACAAGGTAAATATTTTTTTTGGTGTTATTTCCATGTTTGTAATCTTAGAGACAAAGAAAAGGATAATAGACAAATCAATATTGAATAATAATGTTTGGTTGCAGCCCAAACGGACATTTGAACCTTTCAGGGTGACTATCACTGTGAACATCAAACATATATAAGCGCCTTTCAGAGTTTACAACACTTTCAATTCATGATTTTACATCAATGGGGGGCAATGGGAGCGGAGCAGCAAAAGGGAGGAACAGGAACTAGACTCTTCCAAAGTAAAAACAAAAGAATGAAGAAATAAAGAATAAAACAAACTGTTTGGTTCATTTGCACTGATTTTGTTCTTGTTAAATTAAAGAGGTAGCACTGGACACCATTACATTACCTTTCAAGGACTAAAAAAAATTACCTGTTAAAGGAATAGTTCAACAAATACATAATACCGATCTCATAGCTGTCTGTAAAATATGAACCTTCAGGTAGTTTGGTGGTCCAGTAGGTAGTCCAGCACTTCAGTCTGTAGTTTGGTAATTGGGTGCGTGGTTCGGTCGTTCAGTAGATAAGAGTATTTTAATACGAGTATTTTAATAATCCCAAAGGGGAAAGTGCACCGTTTTCAGAAGTCACATAAATAAACTTAAGTCAAACAATAATTTGCTAAATTACATACAAATAAATAAAATCAATCAAATAAATAGAATAGGAATACAATAATCACCAAGCAACCGTGGTGGCAAGACTCAAACTATCGTGTCCGCACCAAGAAACCGTGAAACACATCATACACTAAACGTCAATGGAAAATACGCATTTCCCTTTTTTTAATTTTTTTTTTTTATTATTCCTTTAGTGGATATTATGTACCAATTGTGATGATAACACCTCCTCGATGAAAGAAACACTTCATTGAGTGAGTACTGTGCTGCAACCGAGAGCATTTGATGACATATAATTACCTTATAATTACCATCTTTATCATATTCATCCTGTAAACTCAAACAACCTCCAGTCAGCGCCTACAGTGACTACATTGTTCTAGACTTATTGATAAGTTTATTTTTCCTGCAAATCACAAGGTTGAAAGCATGCAGTAGGTTTCATTTTCCACCACTACAGGAAAATGTGTAACTGTCACGTTTTGTTGGGAGTGGACGAACGTGTCTATTTCACGTTTTGCCGTGATACAGGGTTCTATGTTTTGTTTTCATCACCAAACACAATGTTAAGCAGGTGATAAGCAGTTCAGCTAAAGTTGCATCCAACGCCGCCACTCCACTTTCCAAGTAAACACGTACAACCTGCAGGGAGCTCTGATATGTCTCGTGTGGTACCCAGATGTGCTGTGAGCAATTTATTGAAAATCCAGCAAATATGTAATTCAACATTGAAACCAGTACATAAAGCAAATGAAAACAAACAGTAGTTTCCACTGTATTAGCATGAGACTTGATAAAAGTTGGTTTGGAACAATACTGAAGTGAAAACGTCCTTGTTGGCCAGAGAAATGTTAAATTCGGGGCTCCTGCCTTTGTTAGGTTCAAAAGACGGACACATTGGCACAAACAACTTGCAATTTAATCTGAGCCTTTGAAGCACGTCTGGCACAGATGCTGCCTTTGTGAAGTATTTTCTGTTTAATCATAGTTGGGGCCCATATCACAGGGGTGGTGACTCATTTCAGAAGTTATTTGGAGGCTTATTAAACTGCATTATATTGTAAGATGTTAAGTGTCATTTGCACTCCGTCTTCACAGAGATGACAAAAGTAAGTAACTTGTAGGAAGTGGGGACACAGAGAAGTTACGGTTTCATTACTGTTCAGTTGTAAATTTGATTGAAAGAAAAACCTTCTCAAAAGTAGTGGCTAGTAGCAAATATGAATTCTCCCATCACAGTAAGACGGCATCATTTTGTCAGTTAAAATGTTAAAATATAAAACTAGATCAGAGGTTCTCATATGGTCCAGCCTCAGGACCCACATTTCTCCTGTCAGGAAGTCATGACTCAAATTGGATAAAACTTTAGGTCTTTGTCACAAACAAATAGTGCAGAAATGCAAAAGGCGTTCATCCACTGTGGAAAACATTAAATAAACTAAAAAGAAGAGCAAAAAAATTTGCAACTTGGAAAAACAACAACAATGAAATAGAAAGGCTACAGGTTTATTTACTGGAAGAAAAAAAAACATCTTCAACCTGATGATGCTGATCAGGAATCTAAATTGAACTGTATGAAGCATGAGATAAAAAAGGCAGACTTATCTTGAAGTGAATGAAAAAGCCAGATGTTTCTTATCCTGAACCTGAATGAGAGAAGACTACTGATGTGACATTAGTTTTGGTGGATATAAGTGCAGCAGAAAATCCAAGTTTGATGGTAAATTTCCCTCAATTTAAAAAAAAATAAGTACGTTTAAACACATCAAAATGGGGCCACCAGTTGACAACCGCTGCACTAGATGTAGGTAGGAGTCTAAATTCTCTTTCAGATGTGGCTGTATTATATTTGGGGTCATGGTATGAAATGTATGGCAGTTACACACAAAGTGGTGTCACAGGTGCTTCTGAATCATTGTTCATAAGAAATGAAAGAAAACACCTTAAAAGAAACAGAAGAACCATGAATCTTTTCACTGTTATCTCTACTTGACTAAAATTAAATATCATCTTTCCGTCATTAACTCGTACATTATCTACCTCTACGGTCCGTTACAAATATCCCTTTTGAAGGAGTTCATAGAAAAATAGCAAGAACAAGATATACATATCAATCGGCTCTGTGCATAAAATACTGCTGATTGGCCTCCGGAGCACATCACGGCGAGGACGCGTCTTCTCAACCGTTCACGTAGTTTCCAGGGAAGCTTTGACTGCACATGAAGTGAGGGTCCATGGAGGCCACTTTGGCAGCAATAAAAGAGTGTATACAGTGGAGGACGGCTGTCAGGTTAGCAAACTCTAGTTCCTGAAAAGCACAAGGCAACAATTAGAGACATATTCATTCATGCACGATGTTCAGAGTTAAATCACAATCAGTCTGCTTTATTTCAACCTGACGTTGTTCCAATTGGTGAGCCGATTGTGTCTCCATGGGTTACGAGCTCCCTGCAGCTTTTCTAAAACCCTGGAGCCGTGTTCACAAAGATTCCTCGGACTAAAAGTTCTCCCTCGTGCCCAAATTCTTATTAAAGTGACGTTTTCTAAGAATTTCCCCTTAAAGTTAAGAGGAGATCCTTGTACATATTGACACTTAAGAGAGCTCCGAAGGAGAAACAGCGTTGGGAGCAGGGAGGAGGACTTTTAAGAGGCTGAAGAGTTTCTTCATCGGAGGAGAAAACTGCTGAAGTACAGCGAGGAAGGAGAAATATTCTTCAGACGCTGAATGACGACACGTTAATGAAACGCTGCAAATGATATCAAGCAAAAAAGTAGGACCTGCTGATATCAGGAGGGAAATATTTATCAAAGCTGCTAATTCATGTGCTGCAGTTTCACAGCTGGGATTGTTATTGGACACATGGAGACTTTCCAAAATCAAAAGACCGAGACTCTCCGTATGTTAAATAGAAGCTGTTACAAGTAAAAAATGTGCAGGATATCTCGTTGGCTTCATCCTCTCCAGCACAAAGACACACTATTTTGAAAGCTACCCACAGCCTCACACACGTGCATTCAAACTCGTGATCAGGTCAGGAAGCTCTAGTACAATTAGTAACATGGTCGTGCTTCTATTTTCTGTGCTTACTTTCTGCCAGACTGTAAAACAAACGAGAAATGATTTCTGTAAAAATATGAGTATTTTTTGGAAGGTTACAGGGGCATGCTAAAGCTAGCATGATCCATAGAGCAACACAAAGACATCAAAATAAAATCAACCAGAATTATACTTTAAGATCTACTGAAAAACAGATCTTTTTTTTTTCTTCTATTTTTATGCAGAAATGCTTAACTAGGCAATAAAATCTCTCTAAATGTTCAATAAACTTTTGCCGATTTGGTGCAGTGTCATTACGGACTGTTAAATTTGAAGAAACGGAAAACTGTTGTATTACCTTCATTTCTATTTGGTTGCTCTCAGCGTTCTTGAAGAGGAGTTTTACCCTGGTTTTCCCGTCATCAGAGGAGCCTTTAAGTTGAGAGAACTTATATCGCCACAGTACGGTCTACGAGGGAGGGAAGGGATTATAAAACACAGTGCAGGGATTTCAATAATGAGCACAACATTTTAAACACCACGTCTTCCTACCGAGACCTGCAAGATCAAGAAGTGACATTTTAATATGCAGTCGTACTTTGAGAAAGCGTATAATTTATAACAGAGGAACATTAGTGCTCTGGAAAGACGTGCTGTACCGTTCTTGTACCATTATATATGTTATATTATTATGTATACCATTCTTGTGTTGATTCAATGGGGAGGAAATGTTATCCACACTTAGCAAGGCAGCTGAAATAATCTCAAAATGTCCGTTTAATAGAAATAGCATAGCATTGACTGAGATACAGAATTCAGTGCTCAACCATCCACTGTGCAAAACGTAAAATTTGGCTATTTCTTTCTTTTTCAAATAAAATGGGAGAATAAGTGAATGACAGAATAAAATATCACTACAGGAAATAAAATGTTGCAGCCTCAAACTAACGAGGTAAAGAACAGCAAAGCAGCACGTCAACGAGGACTGTGAAGTCAGCACTAGTTTACCTTTGAAGTGCCTTCAGAGCAGGTGAAGCCTGATCCAAAGTCTACGGTGAAGCACAGTACGTTCCCCTGGCTGCTGCACATGTAGCTTTTGGACTGGTGAGACACAATTAATAGACATTAAATATTGTGCATCACATTTTTTTCTGGTGCAAACAGTGCTGTGGTACATGTCAGTGTGGTAGCACTGTATGGAAATATAGGACGCCTTTAGCTTTTATTCCATTTGTAGCAATAAATGCAGCCCACTTTTAAAAAGAGATGAATAAATAATTCAGTTAGTATACAGCATACATCTTCATGTTAGCACTCATTTACTGTCTTCTTTATGATCACAGAAAACAGGCTTTACTTCCCTGCAGATGTTGTGATTTGTCACACTGAGAAGAGCACAGATGGAACTAATATCACCAGCGATGGTCCATTTATGTGTCGGTGAGCTGGATTTTACAAAAGAGGAACCGCAGAATGAGCACTCGTATTAACGTTAATAACTCCTCGTGTCCCCTGTGAGAAAAATCTATCTGGATGTCTATTTTTTTTTCCAATCAGGACTAACATGTAAAAATGAACCTGAATGTTCAGTCGTGGCAGCAAGTAAAATTACAAAATCTTTGTGTGAAAATGTTATCTCGAGCTATCATTGGATTTGCAAATGCAAAATAAATCCATCCACACTTTTAACAGAGTTCAACTTTTGCATGCAAGTTTGTGCCTTCGAATGAGAAGCAGTTACTGACCGTGCTGACCTTCTGTCGCCTGGTATTATCAGACCGCATACATATACGGGTCTGGACACGCTAAATTAAGGATTTCTTACAGTTGCTAGATTGTAACGTGGGCAGATCTCAGGTCGATTGTGAAAGTGTTGGAGCTGCTTCAACGTCAATGCACTCACTCCGCCCACACTTGTCGCTGATTGGTCCACCCTTCAGAGCGGCTGAACAAACCGTAACGCAAACAGAGATACCAGACTACAATCACAACAAAGACTGAAGCTGTGTGCGACAGTTGGGCAGATTCAGGCTGAACTTTCTGCTCCAGCCGTTATAATACAGGGATCTTTGTGGTGATATTTACAATAATAAAGGGAATTATGGGACGCTAACGGAGGTGTTGTGAATGACCACTAGCTTGCCGGCTACAGCGATTTACCAACCAGCCCTGAGAGGAGTCTGACTGAAAGGCACCTTCTTAAACCAGCGAGTTTTTAAAGATGCTCTGATCTTTCTGTCTCTTCTGGTTTAATGAGGCCTTAATTCAGACATCACTGCCCAACAATAACCAACATTACATCGTTTCCTCCCAGTACAGTCGATCTCGTTAGATATACTCGAGCACATTTTGCAAATACTGCTAACTCCGAGTTTTTCTTTTAATGTCCTTTTGGTGGAGTAAAATAATAAAGCATCATAAATCAGACAGTTTGATAAATATAGAACTTTATCTTCGGAGCCATTACATAATATTCTGGTTATGCGGGTATAAAAAAGAAAATGTAAAAACCATTACGCGGAAAATGTAGTCTTGATTATTATCTGCTGTTTCATCTGGCTCCGTGTTTGAACAAGTTATTTTATGTATGAAACATCAATGCGTCAAGCAGCCACATGCTGACAGAACATGCTGGTCCTTTGAATTGTATTTTCTGCTCACAATATTTATTTACTCATGTGTCATTTTGCACGTGGAGATCTCTTGTTAAACACGTATAACAAGAGCAAATCGGATCTTTATCTGTCGTGCAGGAGCAGCAGCGAGTCTGTCTGATTATGTCAAGACACACGACGAAGGAAATCTCTTTTAGAAGCTATAAATCTTTAACATTCATTTTTCTGCAGCAACACAAACAAGCATGTGTTTCACACTCCTTTTCACGGGTCTTTTGAAACCACTGATGTGTGAGCTTTTCCAGCCTCCGAGGAGCATTATCTCTCCGAAGGCTTTTCCTGCCTCACGACTTCATTTCTCGATCATGTCGTCCACTGAATTGGAATACCAAGAAGTCTTCTGATTTCCCTATTTGGGCGATATTCCTTTTTTTTTAAATTTCCTCCTTGTTTTTCCCCCTGCTGCACACAGCGGGGGCCGGGTGATTTTAATTATAGAGTGCAGTGTGTAGTGAGTGCAGCAGGGGACTGTGCAGTCCTTTTACTGAAAGGGTTTTCTGCTCACAGACCTCAACCCCCCCACCACCACCACCACCCCCTCCTGTCTTTAGCGGCGTCGTGAATTCAGCTGTGACGGGGATAAAAAAAAAAAAATTTAAAAAGGAAGGAAGGAAGGAAAAAAAGCAACAGTGGCAGGCCAGATGCTAAGTTCTCGCTGTCACCGAATGTAAGACTGTGTTTTGACACGGTGAGCAGTGACTACACTTCACTAATTGGAAGGGATTTTTTTTCTGTGGGAATTAGCAACATGAAATTTTTAAAGAAAATCTCCTCAGCTAAGTCTGACAGAAGTACGGCCACGTGTGCGTGTCAGGAGATATTCTGTAATAAAACAGAGGATAGGTCAAACACACGAGGGTGCAGCGCTGCTGTCACGGAGATTGATGAGATGAATAAAGGCATCGTAGGAATCATAATCACGACACCGATGTCTTGTTAAATACATATTTATAGAAACAACTTTGTGAATGCAGATCTGAATCGAACAACGAGCATTGTTTCAGTGACCTCGGACCGCGCCCGGTATCACTGTCCTCCATCGCACCTGCAGCCTCACCCAGCGGTGATGTCACGATGCCCCGACCGCACCCTGTGTACGGCAGCCGGGCGAAGAGGACGCTCGAACGCTGGACGTCAGCCTCAGACACTTACACCTGGTGTCAGCTCGCTCTGAAAAGAGCTGATTGTTGTCAGTGCTGTTTCAAAGTAAAACCGGTTGAGTTGGTGCGAACTCAGCTTCACACCAAATTATTTCAACAATGAAATGAATCAATGTTTCCGTCAGGGCGGACTGCAATAACTCTCCTGAACTTATTTACTTATGACTCAATGAAACACTGATGACATTCAGCCGCATCTGTACTATGTGTTTAGTGCTAATTAGCAAATGCTAACACTAATCATCATCAACATGTTTTCATTGCCACATGTTAGCATGCTCATATTAGCATTTAGCTCAAAGCACCACTTTGCTTTGGTAGAACAAGTTGCTAGCGGTGTTCATTTTTTTATAACAAAAACAGATGAAAAATGTTTGACAGCTGATTTTTCACAAAAATTCACAAAAAAACCTGAACTGAAAAACACATTTTTAAATGAGAACTGCCAAAATGTTTTATATTTTTCATCAACTACAAAAAAAATAATTAAAAAAATCACAACAATAATATTCAAGGACAACAAATTAAATAATTGTTATTTAGACTTGCAAAAAATCAAAAAGATTTCCAAAATGAGACTGAAATGTCGCTGACAAAAAGGAAGTGACTGAACACGTTTATCAAAAGACTGAAACTGAACACTTCTGGTGCTAAAATTAACAATGAAACTCACAGTTCATAATGAGATTTTAAAAAATGAGAGTCAAAGCGAAATATAAACATTCTCATGAAATCATTCAAACTATTGAGGACATTATATTGAACTGCATATTATATTTAGATGTCACTGATGGAATGCGCCTCAAGCAGGTCAAACCAGCATCATCCAACTGAACCAAAATAACTGCAGCAGATGTACAAACGTGCAAAGTGCTCCATCTACAGGCAGTCTGCAGTTTCCACCTGCAGGCAATGTGTGTTTTCTGAAATTGTAATTTTCTTGCATGTAAATCTTACAAAATCTAAAACTGAAGATGAAGATGAGAAGAAAACTGTCAGTGGAAGTTGGCTAAGTTTTATCTTTGGTGCTGAATATTAAAACTTTGACCTTGTGTTCCTCCAGTAACATCCGTTTGAAACTCACAGCTAACGAGGACGGCAATAATATCACAGATTTGCAAATCATATGTGGCTGCCATTTTGAAATCTTCAGAATATGGCAAAAGTGAAACATTACACAACTCAACTACATGCTGTGAGCTAAAAGACCCCATCAACACCGTGTTGGGTTTCATCATCTCCAAAGAACAACAAAGGGGGGATTAAATGAGAAAATGCTGGCTGGACAGTTTTCTCAGTTCCACCCCCGACTTCCTCCCCATCAGCAGTGTTTGTGTAATGCCCAGATCCCAACAATTTGAAGGTTAGCCTGCGTCGGACTGTGCTGAGTGCTCCTCAGAAGCCACAGGAGGTTTCCCTAATTGGGAGAAGAACAGAGAATCACAGGCAAAGTGAAATCCTTCATCACTTCCAGTGGACTCCCAGAGGACGGTGTCCCACATTTGCATCATTAAAGACTGAAAAAAATGCGACATTATCATATTTCATACTCATAAGATCGGGGGAGGTGTGGTGGTGATGGGGGGGGGGGGGGGGTTGGTGATGGGGGGGTCAGCCCTGACTAAGAAAGAAGTGGAGAGTCAGATTTAGAGTTAAACATGTTTAAGCAATATTACTCGATAAGATGTATTTTAACGTCATCGTTGGCTCGACAGCGACGCGGTCGGGACCGAGGCGATTGCGTAATGTTGCGATTCTACAACAAGTTACCAACCAGATAAATAAATCATGTTATCAAAATGTGTTCACATTGTGGAGCAATTCACACACAAAATATAAAAAGTTTTTGTTGGCGTGACCTCAGTTTCCGTAGCAACACACGGGCTATGACTAACAACTGGAAAACAATCAGTCGCATCATTAGACTCTTATATAACATACGCAATGTTTACAACTCCAGGAAGTAGTCCGATCCTCAGCAACCACCCTAGCAACGGAGAGGATTTCTAGTCGGTTTTTTATTGCTCTCCGGTTTCTCAAACTGAATAAATACAAACACATAGAAACACTAAACTGCTCAGCTAGCTCAGTCTGGTTGGAACAAAGATACCTGAAGAACAAAGATATCTGATGAACAAAGATATCTGATGAACAAAGATATCCATGGACTCATGTGTTTTTAACATTTTAGCTCCGTGTCATGTGTTCAAACCAAACCGGTCCAGCTAGCCTCCACTAGGATTGTAAGTGCGTGACTATCCGTGGTGTTACGGTACGGGTGCTCAGAGCGACCAAAAGGACCAAAAGAGACCCGACTTCACCAAATGGGTCATTTAATAGACCTAGAACAAGTAGAAACTACATTATATTACACATTATATGAAATTCTATTCTAATTCTATATTCCCATTGATAAGGCAGGCTGATATTTCTAGTGATGAGCAGGGTGTGATGTCATGATGATTTGAGCACGTTCCAAATGTACAGTTGACCAATCAGATCGCTGGGTCGGAACCACTTGTTGTATAACGGCCAATCAGGGATGTCAGCTGGCTCCACGATGCACAAATCCTTCAAATACATCCAGAAAGGCCGTCAACTTCCACATCCATCAGTACTCCGACATCACATCACATTGTTTGAGCGTGTGTCGGTCCGGCTGCTCTGACAATTGATGTGACATCGAGAGTGAATTTGGCCAATCATTAGCTGGCTAACCGTGTGACAGCGGCATCAAACATTCCTGCATATTAACGCTCCCCTTTGAAGCTGATGTTGTCTGAGCGCCGCGGAGGAACGGGATATTGTTACAGTATAACGAGAGAGAGCGGGAACACGTCCATCATCCATCCATCCTGCAGCTCGGTTCAGCTTCTGAGCTGGAACAACATTTGCTATTTGACTGCCAGCAAATATATTACCATTACCTAAACACACAAATCAAAGCAGATCACTTGAACTCTCTTCCTAATGATTAGGTGCATCGTTCATACAGGAATCTTATCTCGGTGAGTGCCGACACCTTAGGTCCTGTTCCTCGTTATTCTCCTGCGGTACTTATAACATTCATCATGTAGCACAAGCTGAGCAGAGGAAACAAAACCTGAACCATCTCATTCATATTCAGCTTTTTGGGGATCTACTGCCAAGTTAACAATTTAATCTTAATGTGGCACTACTGAGCGGGATACCTTTCACCAACAAATCATGTTAAATAATATGATAAAGGTAATAAACTACACCACTATTTTATAGAAACTTGGCTAGTTTGCAACAACTTCAACACACGTGAAAATGAAAGTTGGGTGAACATCATAGGCACCAACATGGATGACTGTACATCTCATCCACTGCTCTCTGCATGTGTCTGGATAAGCTTTTTCCTCCTTACTCAGTGACTGTTGACGTCCAAGTGACTTTTGACATGATACGTCTTTGAATTCAGATAGAGGCGACAAATTAAGCTTCTCACTCCAGTCCATCGATTCCTCTGGCTTTCACTGGCAGATATTATTCACTGTACCCAACAAGCCATCCCAAGATTAGCTCCACGAGTTGGAGGAAAAACCTTTGGCTGACTTATATCGCTACGAGAACCAAGTTAAAAAGGGTCTTGAATGTGCACTTGATGATAATGTGCTTAAAGACAGAGAAGCTGCATTTCCCAGGTTGCAAGTCAGCGTCCTTCGTTCAGGCAGCTGGGACTCAAGGAAGAGAGCGTTAAATAACACGGCAGCAGGATATCAGCTCCACTTCTGCTGTCAGCACACAGAAACAGGACAAACAACCTCATCATCATCCATATTAAGCAAAAGAGACCAAATAGGAGGTTGCTATTATTTGCACACCACATTCATGCATCCGTCCACATCATCTATACTCGCTTCATCCTGAACCGGAGTCGATCCCAGTCCAACACAGAAAGACAGACGGACAGACAGACAAGCCTTCACGCTCTCACGAACACCTACGGGGCAATTTAGCATCACCGATCAATTAACGTGACCCGGCGAAAACCCACATCAGAACATGCAGACTCCACAGAAAGGCCCCGACAGTGTTAACCACTGCACCATAGTGCCATCACACTACTTTTGTTTATTTGTTTTAAATAAACTGCCACTTTTAACCAAATCTGGGTATTTTCACTACATTTCTTCAATGTCAAAGGATGACAAACCTCCTTCTCGGAGACCCTTAAAAACCTTCTTTCCTTGCCGAGTGGGATATTCCCAGTTTGACAGGTGTTTTTAGGTGTATTTTCCATTTGCTCATGAACCACATGATGTATAAAAGCTAACACGATCCTAAACTGCGGTAGTATCTACAACATGTTAGAATGAACCATATGTGAGCATTAGATTAAGCTACAACCCCTCAACCTAACGTAGTAGGATGATTATATGCTCAGTCTTGGCCTTAAAAATAAGTGTAGGTGGCACAGAAATGCCAGCAAGAAAAAAAGACATGGTTCAAACTACTGAGAATTGGAGAAATTACAAAACTGATCAGGTTGACTGTGACTATTGTTGCTATTGCTCAGGTGAGGAATTTGTTAAAGGGTCAGTCGTGGTGTTATTTTTTAATCTTCTGCTTGTAACACAGGCGCACAAAAGGTTTCATCCTTTTTCCAACTCAAGAAAACGATTCCACCTGTTTAACTCCATCACGTGGCTGCACCACACTGAATGTATGACAGCAGATGTCTGTACATCTACACGAGTAGATGCATCGACTCCCAGGAAACTGAAAACACAATCTTTAAAGAGTCTGCAGCGGCGGGCTGCTTCATTTCATTACATAAAGGTAGCTTTGAATGCTAAGTGGGAAAAATATATATTCTGAACGTAAAACATATGTTGAATGCCTTTCACGCCTCTGCTGTTGTAGAGTGAAACGGTGGCATAATGTCCTCAAAACTTAACTGCACATACTTACAAACAAAGCAGGCTGAAATGGCTCGCTCGTAAAAGTTGAATTTGCGGCTCTAAACGAGTCGGTCGCTGTTTCTTTATCGGTTTCAGTGGACCGTTTTATGAAGAGTCGGTTTGGACAGTGCGGCGACCACACGGCCTCAGTGTGCTTTGATTCTCTAACTGTGGCTGCCATGTCAAAAACGTGAATTAAATATTGTGTTCGGTGATTCTCCTTGTTACAGAGACGGCATGTTGGTGGTCACAGGTGGAGCGCTACCAGTAAACACTGTTTTTACTCACTCCAATCATGCGCATGCTAACGCCTGGAGAGCAGCTGGAGACACACTTGTTCGTCAAATATCAACGCCGCCGGGTTTGAGCAGTCACAGTTTGAAGCTGGCGCTGAAGCCACGAGGACAATGCATTTATTCCTTTTAGTATCGCTGGTCTGTGACTCAATATAGCACATTTATGCGTCTATGAGGAGTGAACTAAGTCTTCCTCAGTCCCATTTAAAACCGTCTGATCCAGTGAATTCAACACCGGTCCAGAGCTTCTCTCCAAGCGGCTCAGAGAAGCAGCTTTATGTGCTGCTCACATTTGCCAAACCACAGATTTTGTCTTCAATCTTAAAGCCTCTTCTCTTGTAAAACTGAAATCTCACATTTTGAACATCTTATACAAATAAAGCATGAATTAAATCTTTGTGTGGTTTCTCCAAGTAATACCAGAACACCCAGAGCCAGTAGTTTGTGAGGTCGTGCACAAGCACATAACTGCGCCATGGTTTAGATTTGTATTATTTAGTATGATGAGAGTAAGTTAACACAACTCCAGGTGTTTACAGAAACACAAATTCATATTTTCAAATTTCAATGTATTTCAACTATGGCTGCAAACTGGGCAGGAAATTCGCAAAGTTCACAGGACCGTGGTCCTCATACCGGCCTGAGCGTGCAAGTGTAATACATAATACATTATTTAGTGGGATCAATTCATCTTTGTTTATACATTTCATTTCAAGTTAATTCAACAACCTTTTTTTTTTTTTTAATTTTTAGCACAACATAAGCATGTTTTTCTGACTTGAGGTTTTTGGAGTTAAAATGATGAGTTGAATGAATGTATTTCAGAGAGTTCACTCAACTCATGACTTTCTAAAAAAACAAAAACAAGACGAGCATGCCAGTGAAAAAAGAAGGAAAGTTTAACTGACAGCAAGTCTGTATGAAATATTTTTTATTGTGACTGAACAGTTGCTGATTCAACACAATATCTAAAGTTAATTTCAGTTAACTTAATTAATTCAAGTCCAGTTCTGTTGTCTCAAGTTTTTCACTTTTACTAGCGAGTGGGAACTGTGTTGTTCTGCCTCTATTTTTACACTATTTTTCATACAGAAATTATGTGACGGCGTAAAGAAGCACAGCAATGCCTTTTTTTTTTTTTTTTTTTTTTTGTAATAGTTTTAAACATGTTTGAATGAGAAAAGCTGTGACGAAATGCATTTAACAAGTTTGTTAGACCTCAAGGATACATGCAATGTGTGTTGGTAAGTGACACTGAATGCAAACATAACTCTGTCAGACAATTTAACCACAGTTAATGGAACCAAACACATGGGAGACCAAGTGTTAGAGATATAAATAATTTCATCTTCGTGTGTTTAGTTTCACTTGTGCAGAATAAATAACTTGTGTTCTCCTCTGCATTTAAACAGTTTTTAGTTTTAGGAATTAGCGCGTGCTGAATTAACTGCAGAATGTAATTGAGTCGGTTGGAATTATGAGTCTAAACTCTCGGTGACCACATGAGCCCTTTCGAACATAAAGGGATTAGAAATGCTTCTTAAGACTTTCAGATTGATGGATTTTGCATGTGTCCTGTGCCGGAGTCAACGACGCTGCTTGCTTCTATAATACCCACATATACAGTTCCACTGTTCCACTGATGAAATAAGAAGTCATTTAATTATATCTTCTTCCCATGTTGACCCATAGAGGATTTGAGTCTCAAATATCTTCTGACAGGTGCTCTGCTTTGTAATATTTATAAATGTCCCTACTTAAGGGTCCCGAGCACCAAAGCCCTCAGGCTTCATTGCGTTTTTAGCCTTTATCTTTGGTTGGCTGCACTTGAGGAGGGGGAAGGGGGTGAAATAGTGTAAAATAAAAATAAAAAGGGAACCGCTTGCCATTTCATGCGAAGTCTGACCTGACATACTTTCTTAATTCACTGAAGTCAAAGTGTGATCCTGGCCATGTGGACGTTTCTAAAGCTTGATGAGAAACTGATGATACTGCAGACACGCAGGACTGCGCTTTACACAAGAAATCCAACATCTGGGTTTGTTATCGAGCGTATTTACAGTATAGGTGAATCAGAAAAAAACTAAATACAAAAATACGGCCCAGAGAGTTGAATACTGGTGCATTCATTTAGAGCGACCAACAAAGGTGTCAAAGATGTCCAGGACTATCTACAGTTACAAACTTAAAGCTTCTACTTTGAGGGAGTATTTTTGCAGCTTGTCATGTGACAATATAAGTAATTGAGCTGGCTGTTTTTTTTAAATAGCCTAAAAGTATGCATAATGCTGTCTTTCTGAATTCACTAAAAAGAAGCAAGCTGACCGTGACTGGCTTCTCATGAAGGGAAGGACATTTGCACACAAACACATGAACATAACAGTAGAACAAAACTAGGAAAAATGAAGTTTTAAGTTTAGAAGCAATTTGTTTTGAAGGTTAGTGTTTTTGACTGTAATGAGAAAGTAGTTTGAGTTTTCCTGAAACATTGCAACTGGACATCACGCCGCACTCTTCTACATTTCAACACTGCACGACACAAAGAATGCAATTACGCGTTTTCTGGATACCTTTGTAGAACAATTTTCACTGGTTATAATTTTCAGTTACATATTTTTATATCCTTCATCCTCACATTTTTCAATCATTGAAACACTTCCATCCAAAGCTTTTCATTCAAAGCTGTTCATCTTAAACATGATTTATTGTATTGGTGTGATCTGATAGTTCCCACTTTAGGCTGCGGACTTTGCTGCTGAGTTTACACTTTTGTTTACATTCGTCCAGAATTATTAATACCAGGTGAGTCGACCTTAAATAATGATAATAGTCTACTGGTTACTGTCAGTAGGAGGACTTTCCCTGCTGTAATCCCAGAACATGCCGTATTTACTGTAAGCAGCCTCAGAATATTTGAGGCACTCTGACTCATGACGGTAAAAATAGCAAATAATACACGACAAGGGTTTCAAGCAGCCATAAACTGGATGCAGGCATCAGGAAGTGAAGTGCAAAGTGTCCCGTTAAAACTGTTTTTCTGGATAGTAACGTGGACTCCTCCTGTGGCTCTTCAACTGTCCACTGAGTGTTCATGTTTGATAGACATGCGACAGTCGCCTTAACCGGGCCCTCTCCACCAGAGATTTACTCTTTAAAACATATTTAAGAGGCAATTTAATGGCTCATTGATGTGAGAACTAATTCTTTAGATTGCACGTGCTAAAATGCATTTAAAGTAACAATAACATTTATGGAAAACAGTGCGCTGGCTAGCCTTTCAGTTTTAAATGCAATTAATTTCTTAATGAGAAAAAAAATGAAAACAGCGCAGAAGCAATAGAGTATCAATAGAAAACATCACGTGCAAATCTGTCCTCACTGCTGAAGCATTAAATTGGTAGAAAGGGGCAGAGCTGATTTAAATATTCCCAAAAAATATTTTACACTTACTGCGGTTGACTGGAGTTTACCGTCAGCGACAGTACTGTGCTGTTCATACAAAATAACTTTAAATAGAACTAAATAGGTTACATACAGTGTCATCCAAAAGTATGTTAATACTACAGGGTTTTCGCTATAAACTCAAGGGTTTTGGATTCTGAATCAAAATATGAGTGTGAAATAAAATAAGTGATGATCCACTTTCATTTATCAGGTTTGTTGTGCTGATTTTCTCAAATTCAAAATAAGTTAAATGACTGACTGGTGAAACTCGCTGCTGAGGTTGTTTTTTTTAAAGGGCAGTGCAATCTCAATAATTAACGCAAATACAAGCAATATCATTAACATTTGCAGAAATTTGCAATTTTGCTAAATTCCCGCAATTTAAAAAAAATGCCCAAAAACATTTCTTCAATAACAAAACAACATCTCATTTACAATCAGCACGGCTCTGCTCCCTCGCCTCTCACTACAAAAACAAAGTCAGTGCTAGCTAACCGAAAAATCCAGAACAACCGTAAAAATGAAAGTGACGGAAATGTGGTTTTATCATTGGAATGAGGAATATGTTAAATTAGTATTTACAATGCCTATAAAAAGTATTCACCCCCCTTCCATGTTTCACCCTTTTGTTGCTTTTATACATGAAATCATGGTCAATATAATTTGGCTTTTTTGACAAGAATTTGCAAAAAAAAAAGCTTCTTTCATGTCAAAGTGAAAACAGATTTTTACAAACTAATGTCAATTAATTAAAAATATATAGTATAAAATAAGTGTTTGCATAAATATTCACCCCCTTTAAAGTGACTGACCGAATTCAACAGGTCCAGCTAGTTAGTGCCAGCAGTGTCACAATTAGTGAAATGGAGATCACGTGAGTGCAGATGATGTGTGTCCAGTGATTGTAGTACAAAAACACCTGTCTGGGAGGTCCAGTCTCTGGTTCATCAGTATTCATGCTACAACTGCAACATGAAGACAAAACAACAATCCAAGCAACTCAGAGAAAAGATCATTGAAAAGTATAAGTCAGGAGGACAAAAATATTTCCAACTCACTGGACATCCCACAGAGTTCAGTTAAATCCATCATTAAGAAATGGAAGGAGTATGGCACTTGTTTAAATCTGCCTAGAGCTGCCGTCCTCACAAACTGAGTGACCGGGCAACTGGTGAGGGAGGCCACCAAGACACCTACGACCACTCTGAAGGAGTTAAAAGCTTCAGTGGCTCAGATGGGACAGACTGTACATACAACAACTGTTGCTCGGGTTCTTCATCAGTTGAAGCTGTATGGGAGATGGCAAAGAGAAAGCCACTGTTGAAAAAAGCTCAGATGAAATCTGGCCTGGAATTCGCCCAAAGGCATATGGGAGACTCCAAGGTCAGTTGGAAGAGGGTTCTTTGGTCTGATGAGACAAAAATTTAGCTTTTCTGCCATCAGACTAGACGCTATGTTTGGCGAACACCAAACACTGCACATCACCAAACACTGCACATCACCAAACACACCATCTCCACTGTGAAGCATGGTGGTGGCAGCATCATGCTCTGGGGATGCTTCTCAGCAGCAGGCCCTGGAGGGCTTGTAAAGGTAGAGGTGAACATGAATGGAGAAAAATATCCCCAAATCCTGGAGGATAATCTGACTCAGTCTGCAAGAGAACTACGACTTGGGAGAAGATTTTATTTTCCAGCAAGACAACGACCCCAAGCATCCAGCAAAAGATACACAGAAATGGTTCAAAGACAACAAGATGAATGTTCTGGAGTGGCCAAGTCAAAGCCCAGATCTCAATCCAATCCAGAATTTGTGGCTGGACTTGAAAAGAGCTGTTCACGCCCGATCCCCGAGCAGCCTGACGGCGCTTGAGCTGTTTTGCAAGGAAGAATGGAGGAAAATGTCAGAGTCCAGATGTGGCAGCCTGATTGGGACACATCCACACAAACTCAGTGCAGTCAAAGGTGCATCTACTAAATACTGACCTGAAAAGGGGGGGGGGATATTTGTGCAATCATTTACTTTACCTTTTATATTTTTAATTAATTGACATTATTTTATAAAAATCTGTTTTCACTTTGATATTAAAGAGTTGTTTTTGCAAATTATTGTCAAAAAAGCCAAATTATATTTACCATGATTTCATGTATAAAAGCAACAAAAGGGTGAAACATCCAAGGGGGTGGATACTTTTTACAGGCAATGTTTCTGCACTGCCAGTGGTAAGAGACTGCACTTTTTTTTTTGTGAACACAGATGTTGAATTAATATTAGCCTATAAAACACCTTATCAAACAGCTCAAGCCCTTATTCTTAAAGCAGAAGTAGCCTTTGTATTCAATGTTACAGTCACAAATAGTTTGTTTTGTAACATTACTTTAAAAAAAAAGATGAAACATAATATATATATATACCATATATATATCTAATGTGCTATTTTGAGACTTTGTCATGTTTGTATTGTGCAGAGTGTATTAGCTGTCATAAGACTGCTGATGGTAGTTATCTGCCTTCTGCCTCTAAAAACCCAACTAAAAGCACAAAGTAGTGCTGCACTCTTAATTTCCACAAACATCAAATACTTTATGTCGTCCCTTTGAGGTTGGGAAAAGGGTGTTTAGAGAGGCTCCTTTAATCCGAGTAGTACTCAAGAACATTTTACAGAGATGGTCCTTACTTTAAAAAAAAAATTATATGATTATGTGTGGAAATACTCACTCGTATTCGCTGCACTTCCAAGAAGACGGCTCTTTGGAAGGACTTCTCCCAGATAGCCAGGTCGGTGGCCAGCTCTACCCTGAAGGTGTGGCTCTGGCCGTGGCCGACCAGAATACTAAAGCACAGAGACTCATTGTCCTGCTGCTCGGGCGAATGCTCCAGCCCCAAGTAGAGCCTCGCCTGGAGCCAGCAGTCTTCTGCCAGCCACAGCTGGAACACAAAATTATAATTAATTATAGAGGGAAACGTCTGGCCTTCATCTTCTTCATCTTCTAATGCTTCAGTCACTGAGTGGAATTAAGTCAATTCTGACATTTAACAGGTTAATCAGAAACAAAATGTCACTGTGTATATACCCTCCTTTTTGGGATCATAAAACACTATTATTTAAAGGCAGAGAAAAACAACCATCTATATTGGAAACAGCCCTGATGTATAATAACAACGCTTTTCTCTTAACATACCTTGTGAACTTTGAAAAGAACCTCATAGAGGTTATACGTTGTTTCAGCTTGTCCCCAGTCAGCAGCACTGATCTAAGAAATAAACATCAATCAGTGAGATGAGGAGGCAGCATATCAAAACAAGCCTTTTTGCCCTTGATGGCAGAATTGTCCTTATTTAAGCACTACATGCAAATTAAAGCTCGGCAGGTGGCTTTAGGTGTGTGAACGCCTGGATGACCGCCAGAGACACGGAGCACAATAGATTCATCCTGTTGTACTCTGTACAGGGAGATAAATTTACATCACAAAAGTAAACCTTGCATTATCCACAAAGACTAGAGCAGAAGTACACAGTGCTTTTGTTGTAGCAAAACAAACAGGGCAGGCAGAGTGGAGCAGCTGACAGAGAGAGGTTTATTTAAAAGACAGGACAGACGTGTAAATCTTCCACTTCCAGGTTTTGTTCCACCAGCTAAAATATTCGTATGCTGATTAAGCCAATCACCAACAGGTAAATCCTACTGTATACACAGCATATTTTAAATGTTGTGTCTGGTGGGACAATCCCATGTCATGTTGTAATTAATAAAAAGACTGATAGGTGAATTCCAGTTTGCTTGTCCTGGTGTTGGAAGTACAGCCTCACTGCAGTGGCTCACAGGGACACTTGAATAGAAGAGATGCATCAATAATGTAAAATGTGAAAAAGGTCAGAGCCAAGTTGATGTTGCAGCCAGAACTGAAGACCAACTGTTCTTTTAATTATTTCTAGACCAACAGAGACCTAAAAAGTTGGAAAAAATTGCATTTGAAAAGAGCTTAAGCAGATATTAAGAGATCATGAAATAAACCAAGTTACAAAAGCATCAATTTATGTTTCCATGCGGGTACATTTTAATGGGAGTAGGAGGTCTTCTGAAAGCTAACTTTAATACATGAATCATAAGTAAGTAATAAAGGAAGGAAAGTTTATTTGTATAGCACCTTTCATGGATATAAAATCACTGAAAAGTGCTTCACATTGATAAAACAGCCTACAAACAGCATGCTTTTTGAACAGTTAAAATCACAATAACAACTAACCAACAAGGACACGAGTGGAGAGATGAGCCAGTAAACAGTAATACATAATAGAAGCTACAGGTTAACAAAAAGCCTCTGATTAAAAGTGTTTTTTAACTGTCTTCTAAAAATGTCGCAGGATTGGAGAGATCGTCATGATGGGTGAAGAGCTTTCCACAACTTCAGTGCAACAGTTTGAAAAGCTTCGTCACCTCGGGTTTTAAAGGAGGAGATCAACAATGCACTGAGGTGTTTGGCCATGGAGAGCTCTAAAGTGTAGCAACAGTATTTTAAAATGAAAGCGAAACTTTATTGGAAGCTGGAGAAGTGAGGACAGAATTGTAGTTATAGATTACAGTTCAACTTTGCTTAATTCACAAAGTTTCAAGTGCTAATTCAAGTGTCCGATATTTATTTGAACAGCAGTGAGCCTCATGAGGCTCGCCAAACTTTACTTGGTGAAAAGGCAGCAAATAATGCAGCCGTACACAAAAACCCAAACAGTCAGAGCCTCTGCAGACCCTGAAGCCATCCTGATTCAGTGCAGCGTTGCCAGTTCTGTTGGCCTGCTGTCCTCACCAACATGAACAAGAAAAAAATCATCCATTCCCATTCAAACAAAGATTCTGCTTCCAAGCAAAATAACTGGAACAGTCATTTCCAAACTGCTCGTGTAATGCAAATTTTATTTGTATTTTTTTCAGTTTCACAGTAAATGTGTCCCTCATGTTGACAGTGTGGCTCTCAGGGAACAAACAGGAAAGACCACAGTTGTAGACCAAATCTCAGGACCACATTTTCAGAGAGCAAGATGACAGAAATGCTCAACAAGACATCGTTTTTGGCCCACGGATGTGAATCTGGCTGTCGGCAGTCTGTGAAACATGCTTCACATGAAAAAGAAAATCAAGTATTCTTGTTTGACCGGTAGTGAATGTTAGAAGCTTATCATATGCATGCAGTTTGAAAATCGAAACCTTCCTCCTCATGTCTTGTATCGTGAGCAAAACTATTTATCTAATTAAAACACAAACTGGGATTCTTTTCTTTTTCATATTGTCACAAATGAAATGAAAACACAAAAACCTATTGATTGAGAAATGTTTGCTGTTTGGGAATCTTTTAATCCAGTCAAATTTACTGGAAAAAGAGCATCTGATGCCTCAAGTAGAAATATTTGTTGACATACTCGATCATGGCGAGTCAGAATGAGTGGAGATGAGCGCCTCGCCATCCCAACTCTAAAACTCTTTCCTCTTCGGCCAAAGTTAAAAACCCTCATAGACTCTTTGGTATTTCCAGATAAGGAGGAGATGTGACACTTTCATCCCTGAGACCTGGTTAACCTTGGAAAACTGGAGAGAGCCTCCTTCTGTGCTCACAGCTGGCCTGGCATTTCAGGACTATTTGCCCTTTCACTCCTATCTTTGTCACGGAGTTGCCGTTGGCGACCCAAAGTACAGGAGGTCACAGTAACCGCATGAGGATCCCTTTCCTCACACAGCTAGAGAAAACCAATAATGATGAATTATTCCTTCACAGTTTGGGTCTTTTCATGAGATTTACTGACGACAAGAAAAACAGATGTTATGTGTGGAAGCGTTTGAATGTAAAATATGTCCCGCTGTACTGTTTTTAAAGGGCAAAATTAAGGTCTGAAATGAGGTCTGAAACGCGGTCATCTACATCCATGGGTCAATGTTAAAATGGATTTGCAATTATACATTTTCACAATGCAACAGTACAAAAGGCTCCTAAGTAAATGTTGTTTTTCAGGGCACGTTTCATTGAACCACATCCCCCAACACCATCCTGTTGCATATTCAAGCGCTCTCTACCTCAGGATATTGGCAACTGCCATGTTTCAACTAAAGCCAGAAGACACTTCTAGCATTTCACAACCCACCAGCTGCATAATGGAGTTCACGCAACTGTAACTTAACAGACTTCAAAATACAGCCATTAATGCAATTTAATAAAATGATCGCTGATGACTTGTCATCATAATCTGCTGTTCCCTTTTGATTGGTCTGTATCAAGTAAGAGTAGAAAATACAAAAGTTCACTGCAGCCCACACCTGCTCCCAGGCTGTAGTTATTTTTCTTCCCATTAAAGCACAACTAAAGGCTCCGAAACTTCAGACAGACTTTAGTTTCTGCATCAGCAAAAGTCTTTGCCTGTGGCATGTTTCTTGTAAAGGAGACTTCCTTGACATTTCCTGCAGCACTTTCTTTGACTCGTATAAGGTTCATTAGGGCCATTCCCTCATGTTAACAAGGGTCCCTACTGAAGGTTGAAGATGGTTTAGAAAAAGAAATATGTGGGAAGAAAAATCACTATAATTTAATTATAATTAGGGAATAAAATTGTTGAAATCCAACAGAATTTTGGATGCTCAGTACAGATTATTAATAACTAATGTCTTTATAGAAAATGCAGGCATCACCCACAGTGTTGCTAAAAAAAAAATCTCTTAGTGGTAGTTGTGTCTTTGCTGTAGTGACACCTCGAGCAGAGTGAAAGACTGCCTGCAACCGCTGCAGGCCTGTTTGATGGTATCAACAAGCTCGGCCTGAGAATATGCTGAAACAAGACCCGACTCGGGTCCCTGACATTCGAACAAACGGCCGGAGTGACCGTCTCCAATCTCACCGGACATCATCGGTGTTATGAGGGAATTCAAAATGTGGTGATCGGACAGCGGTGTAATATCCACTGTGGGTCGAGCTGGATTCTTGAGCAGACTAGAGGAGGCAGAACTAAAACTAAAATGTATTGGCCTCCAGCAGACCCATAATCCATGATCGAGGAGCTGTGATGTAAGACACTTTTTATCTCTATGTCACTAAATGCAGATCAAAGTATTTAAAAATCTCTCTAACTGTAAAATCAATTGTGAAATTAAGCAGTCAGATTTTCAGGTCAACCAAACACCAGATCAATGAACTGCAATGGGACACTAAATCCACAATCATGCACTGGCGCACACAACTTTAAACCTGACAGCTCAGAAGATCTATACAATCACAATGTCTACCTGGACACCGAGAGATTCAGTATCTATCATCAAAGTGAAATATGGTCATAGTCTCCCCTTTGTTCTTTAGTTACGGTGCCGAATAATAGACAGAAAAGAATAATAATCACTTTATCGTATTAGATATTTGTGTGAAATGTCAAAATTAATGTATGAATTATTGAGTTATGGCCAAAATGTGTTTTGTGAGGTCACAGTTACCTTTGACCACTAAATTGTAATCAGTTAAGTCCAAGTGAATGCCAGAGCCAAATATCGATAGAATGGGAATGAGTGTTAAGATGGACGTGAGATCATTTTGGCCTTGACCTCTGACCACCAAAATATATTCGCTTCATCCTTGACTCCATGTGAATGTTTGTTCCAAATTTAAAGACATTTCCTCCAGGCCTTCCCCAGATATCGTGCTTATAAGCATTGGTCAGTGTGGGGTGTCAGCAAACTTGGACCAACAAAATCGAATCAGTTCATCCTTCGCACCAAGTCAATCTCTTTACCAAGTTTGAAAAAATTCCCTCAAAATGTTTGAGATATCGTGTTCACAAGAACAGCACGGACTAACGGACAATCCAAAAACGTAACGCCTCTGGCTTTGGCTATCACTGGCGCAGTCGTAAAAAGGTAGAAAGCGTCATGCAAAGGTTTGGGCACCAGAAGAAATTTGCACTCTCAGATAACTTTTACCAAGGTCTGAAACCTTAACTATCTTGTTATGGCTTCAGCTTGTTCACAATCATCTACGCAAAAGGCCAAATTTCAAAACTTTTCTGAAATATCCTGACTCCTCAAACCCCGTGTTAACATTCAGCAGACATGGGCTCCTCTAAACGAATCCAAGTGTTTTCTGGTGTCTGTTTCCTCAGTAATTAAGAAATGGCAGTTAAAGGGAACAACAGAGATTAATTTGAGGTCTGGAGGACATGAAAACTCACCACAAAATTCAGCATCAGACATTGGCAAAGGAAAATCTGAACAAGCCTGATGTATTTTGGAAACAAGTCCTGTGCACTGATGAAGTTAAAATCGATTTTTTTTTTTTTTTGTTGTTTTTTTTTTTTTGTCTGCAGTGGGCAAAGGTATGCTGGGAGACAAAAAGGTGCGAAATTTCATGAAAAGAGAAAGTGCACCTCTCCAACACGGTGGTGGATCGATCATGCTTTAAACTTGTGTTGCAGCCAGTGGCAGAGGAAACATCTCTGATAGAGGACAGAAGGAAAGAAAGGATTCAATTAAACACCAGCAGATTCAGTAACCAAGCACCAAGCTGTCTGTAAAAAAAGATGAAGAGAGGGCAGCTTCTATAACAGCATAAGGACCCTAAACACACCTCCAAATCTAATGGACATCCTCAAGAAACACAAGCTGGAGAATTTGCCATGAGCTTCAGTCTCCCATCCTAAACTGTGTAATAACCTCAGAGGAGAAGTGCAAGCAAGACAGACCCAGCATCTCACAGAGTTAGAAGCCTTTTGCATGGAACAATGGTTGAGATTCCCCCAAACAACAATTAAAGGGCTCTGGCTACAAAAAGCATTTACAAGCTACTTGCCAAAGGAGGTGTTACTAACCGACCAATCAGGACGTCCAAACTTTGACTTTGGACCCTTTACATTTCTTGTTATTTTGAAATTGTAATGGATAGAGATAAAAACAAAATTAAAAAAGTAATCTTATTTAAAATATTCAAGAAACTTGAACTTGAAACTTTATGGTTTTTGGAAATCAGGTCACCTACTTGCTTAACTATTCACAATAACAGAAATTTGAACTGGGGGTGCCGACAGGTTGCGTGACTCAGGCACCCCTTTGGCATGATATGAATTTAAAATGACCAATGACTAAATGTAGTGTTGGCTTGAGGGGCTTTTAGGAAGGTTTTATCAGTTGCTGTGCTGCACACTTCTCCAGCGTCATGTTGTTCCTTCAAGGGATGGTGAACTTCAAACCTCGAGGGAGGTTGAGGGCGACGTCAGTTCATTAATAACTTAATCTTGCTGGATTTATTGCCTTCCCAGTTTCACACCGAGTGTAGTTGTCACTTCATTGTTCACTTCACCCATCTCTCTACTGCTCTGCTCAAGCGGCAACCAGCAGTGACGTCACCTGTTGGTTTGTGAGCGGCCATCGTGATGCCTTGAGTTTGGAATTTGGCCGGTGCCACAGGCCTGTCAATCAAACAGACATACCCCCAAAAACATGATTTTATTTAGTTTATTTTCTAATTAATGAGGGATTATCTTCAGATGGACCGCCAGAAAACTAATAAGAAGGAGTGACTTTGGCTAACAACTCTGAGGTAACTCGTGGAGACATTTTATTGACATAGAATTTGATTAGACTAGTTTTAATGGGAATCTATGGAGACTTTTTGGAGCCAACCTCCAGTGGCACTTGGTGGTATTGCAGCTTAAGGCACTTCTGTATCGGCCTAATTTTCAGACGCGGAAGCTACGGCCACTTTTATATCCAGTCTATGGCCCCGCTCCATGTGGGTGTGGCGGGGATGAAGCCCCGCCCCTTACAAAGCATACAGAGAGCAGAAGCGAGAAGAGAAAGTAGTGCCTCTATGTCAATGACAGCAAAAGTGAAGAACAGACTTTCACACTAAGCTGAAATGAAATGGGTGCACAGAAATGAGGTAAATAATATCAGGAAAATATTTGTGGCTGGATCAGCACCATCGGTCGGCCGAATGCCAGCACTTATTTTATTATTTTCAAATTAAAAGCCCTTTAATGTTTCATAATCAGTCCAGACATAAACCGAGTTGGAAAAGAAGGCAATCAGATGGAAAATACTGGAACATATAAACCTGTTATTTTTTTTCCTGGTTTAGAAAGTGTGGTGTTGGTATGGAATAAATACCAGCAGTTTCAAGGCCAACATTGCACTGCACCAGAGGCCATACATGCAGACAAATCAATTATCATCCAATTGTAAAAAAGGGAATTAACCACGTGTAGTCAGCGGCACAGCCTTTGTCATTGTCAACTAACAGTCAGCCGTGATCACAACAAATATAAATTCATCAGCAGTCACTGCACGGCTGTCTTCTTTTATTCAATTATAACTGAGGCACACTGTATTTGACATACGCTGCCAACTTGTTTCAAAAGCACAGAACACGCAGCACAGAGAGGGGCAATCACAGATCAGTGAGCAGCAGAACAAAATGATCACGACTCTCACATACAAGAACAAAATCTAAATGGGCCCTGAACAATTATTACACTGTGCTGAGATCGGAGTAGAATTTAATCATCTGGATCTGAATTGTGAGTGTAAAGCCATCAGATAAACATGCTTCAGATTTTGGACAAAACCATTTCAAATGAACTTAATATTACACCCTTTTATATGTTTTAAATGGCTTTCTAAAGATCTGAATGACAAGTGAAAAGCATATTGAATAGGAAAATGATGAAAGACTAATTACCGGGGGACTTCTGAAGATATAAAAATATGGTCCTCTCAGTGCCAGGAACTTGAATGCTGAAGTTCGACAGGTGGCGCTGCTTTCGGGGCTTTCACACGCCCAGCCCACGTGAACAATCTGCAGAGAAGACATTTATAGTTTCATTATTTCAATGTGAAAAATATACACAATGAAAATGTTGCTCCTGCTCAGTCAAAAGGCCACAAGAGTAAAACATGCACCGCTGAAGTAAATGAATAAAAGCAGAGAAAACAGTGACATTGCTCAGAAGTGATGCATTTAAAAAGACAGTCTTTGTAAAGTGGTGCTGCAGTCTCAGCCGCACTGCAACAATTTACCTTTGATCTACACTAGATTGACTCGGTATGTTTCTCTGCTCTCATCCCATCTGAGGAAAAGCACAGAAAGATCCCGAGTGCCGCACAGTGCTGCCCTGCTTCCTTCTGTTACACTCTCATATCCTGTCATTAACTAGGTCCATCGATTTCTATGTACTGGTCTCCACTCCTTCCTGACAAAACCGTCACACTTATGAATTCTGCTGCTTTTCTTAAAATGAGGATGATTCGTTCCAAAATTGTTCCAAATCACTGAAAAATGTCATTCAATTGGCTTATTCACTGTGGAAATGCTACAACATGCAGAGCTGGAACGTTCCTTGCAAAGGACAATAGTCTGAACTGGGATCTCCACCCACTAGACATGTAGAGAGACACGTGACCTTTTAACATGTAAGTTCTACGATACTTTAACAATCTGCACATTGATAGTCACCAGATAGTGTCAATAAAAACCTAAAAAAAAACCTAATTAAAAGTTCAGAGTCTGACCATCTAACAAACTACTCCATCAGGGCAGATCCAAAAGGAGCCTTTAGATGAATAGCAACCAAACAGAAACCAGCAGTGATGTCATCGTTGGTTTATGAACGGCAGTTATGAATCCTCCAGCTCAGATTCTGTCCGTCACCATCTTTGCTAGTTCGGAGCGGTTTGAAGCAGGAAGTGACCATATTTGGACAAGCTGGGGGAGGAGCCAGCAGTGGATCTGACAGATCTGATTGGAAACCTGACGAAACTACATCCCGCCCACCGATAGCTGTAACCTGACTGCACCACAGGCCTGTCAATCAAACAGACACGCCCCCAAAACCAGGTCTTCTTGAATCTTCTTTTCTAATGAATGAGGGATTATTTTCAGATGGACCTCCAGAAAACTAATAAGAAGGAGTGACTTTAGCTAACAACACCGAGATAACTGATGGACACATTTTATTCACTTTGGATTTGATGAGAGAAGTTGAATGGGAGTCTATGGAGCCGGAGGCTTTTTGGAGCCGACCTCTAGTGGCACTCGCTGGTATTGCAGTTTAAGGCGATTCTGCATCGGCATCATTTCTCTTTTATTTTTTTAATCGTGTTTGGTGTAAAGTGTAGAATACCAACAACATCCAGAGATGTTGTCGAGAGCCGTACCCTGCACTTAATACCTGCAGCTTTCAGACTACTGGTGCCGAGTAAGGTTAGACAGGGTATCATTAAAGCACAACCTTTCAGTTTGATTCTGGCCCCTGTCACTGTTTTCGGTTCTGTCTCTACTATGACTGTTTACTAAAGGTGTGCAGTGAGAGGTGATTTAATGGGGCTGCTGCACCGTGGTTATTCCAAAAAATATATGTTGGGTTGGCTTGTCGAGTTCGGCCGGTGTCAGCATACCTGATCATCCGAAGAGCAGTATTTGTTGACTATCTTTATCTATGAGGGAAACAGAAATAAAATAGTGAGAGCTATAAAAAAAAAAAAAAATTAAAAAAAATATTACAGATTTTAATGCTTAAAGACATTCTGATCCTCTTAACAGCTGTGAATGAAGTTGTTGAGCGAGTACCAACACAAACGTGATCGCACTTTATTGATACACATTTCTGCTTAGTTCAGATGTACTTACCACTTTACTTCGACACAACTCATTAGATACAGCAAAGCAATAAACAGTCTCATCTGTATATAACATTTTGTGCAAAATACACATCAAATGGACATTTAATTATACATTCTACATTGGCGTACACGAAGCCAGTCAGTTCCACTGTGAAAGAAATTCCTACTCTGCATTTCTTCTGATCGCAAACAGAAGATTGTATTATATAGCCATTAAAAAAAAAAAAGAAAGAAAGAAGATAAATAGGAGTTTATGACACGCTGCATACGTGAGATGGTTTGATATGCACATGGTCTACTGTAGCACACATGTACAATAAAACACTTTGATAAATACAAATTAGCAACACGTTTTGCATTAATGACTTTGACAATATTTTATCCATGTAACACCATTTGTATTATATTTTCCGCATGAGTTTCTGAGTCCTCTACATCATCAATATGATAAATACTTTGCTGAAAAAACCTGTTGGGATACATTCTGACCTCTTGTAGATTATTAGTTCAGGTCATCTTTATAGTTTCAGAAAAGTTGAGCCAAGAGTAACATTTATATTGTTATTGATTTAAGGGAAATTACTTAATATTTTGCAGCCTACAGTTGAGTAAAATCGCTTGAAAATGTTTGCATCAAATTTGATACAGTAGATATTATAAGGTAATTTCTCTGCAAATCCATGTCAATTGTTATTGTATCGCATTTCATGATGCAATCTGCATTATACCTACAACGATGTCAAATACACGAAAAATACAAAAAAAAAGTAGTGTTAAATATGTAATCAGCATTATTACAGATGGAAATTAAAGTGACATGGAGCAGTTAGGGGAATGTGAGGATGATGAGGATGATGAGGAGGAGGAGGAGGAATGGACTCAAAATGTAATGCTTACTGCAGGAAACTCAGGTAGTAATAAGGAAGACTTGAGCGATAAAAGTGAAGTGTTTTCTCAGCAGTTCTGTCAAGCAGAGAAAAAGAGAAAAATCCAAAATGTCCCAGACCGCTATTAATTTATATATGTAACACTGGACACATTAAACGCCCTGCTCCCCTTCCTGTTTGGAAAAACAGCAAAAAACATCAACAAAAACTTCTGAATTTTCCAAATCCAATTAGTTTGTCTTTCTAAAATTAGCATAATTTTTTTGTACTTTGTCAAAAACACTTTTTTCAAAAACATTTACAATTTTTTTTTTTTTTTAACTAGAATTTTTAGCTATTTATTTGAGGTGTCAGGCTTTACAGGGTTAATGCATTCAGCCCCAAAGTGCTTTGAGTGATCGTGTATGCAAAACATTCACAATGAGTAGCAGCAGTGTACGTGTGTGTGTGTGTGTGTGTGTGTGTGTGTGTGTGTGTGTGTGTGTGTGTGTGTGTGTGTGTGTGTGTGTGTGTGTGTGAGTAGGAGGTTAGAGCCCTTCACACAAAATGAGTTGTTTACGTCGGTGGGAGGAGAGAAGAGTCGTTCGATAGTCTGATGGCCTGCGGATTAAAAACGGTTTTCTGAGTTGTGGGATTCTTGATTTCACACTGCGAGTCTCCCTGAAGGTACGAGTGCAAAGAGGCTGTGATGAGGGTGCGTCGAGTCCCCGATAATATCGAGTGCTCTCCCGATGACTCTCCATGTGGTGTGGAAGATGTCCTGAAGTGATGGTTGTTGCAGTTGTGACACCGGCTGAAGAGCGTTGAGGTCCAGTTCAGTTCCCCAAACAGACTGCGATGCTCTCGATCGTACCCCTCTACAAGTTTCCCAGAGTGTGGGTTGGCGTGCCGAAGTTTCTCGGAGAACACAAACATGGATGAGATTGTGTGATGACCAGCGATGTGTTGAGACCACGTGAGATTCTCGCTGACGTGAATACCGAAGAAGTTGGAGGTGGGATTTGCGGCTCTCTTCACTTCCTTGGGTCAAGAATCACCTCCGTAATGCGGTTGGTGTTTCAGGACAGATTGTTGTCTTGTCTGCCATCTCACCTCTTGTACTCTCCCTCATTGATCATCAATCCAATGACAGTATCATCTGCAAATGTGATGATACTGATGTTGTTCTGGGAGGCCACACGGAGAGACTGTAGAGCAGTCCTCGGTCTCCAAGTGTGAGAGGACCGTGTAGATGGCAGTCTTGACGGCATCTTCTGTAGACCTGTTCTGCTGGGAAGTGAACCGCAGACGTGTCCGGTACGTTCATATGTAGGTCGTGAACATCCATTCAAGGCACTTCATCACAAATGGAGTCCGTGAGACACGTCGCTGGCCTCTCCTCGGGAAGGGAGTCGATGGTCTGGAAGCAGGTTGATTACGACTGTGAAGACATCGGCCAGGTCTGATGATTAAAGAGTGCACAGCCTGGCATGCGGTCTGGGCCGGCCGCTTTCCAGGGATTTATCCTTCTCAGAGTCTGACTCGCTTCCGCTGAAGAAACAGTGAACCTGTATTCTTCCCCCGACGCCGCTGTGAGGTCCTCACGGTAGACGGAGCGTGTTTGTAGCTGCTCCGCTGACTCAGGCCTGTCGGTTCTCCGTGAAAATGAAAGCACGATAGCCTGTAATTCCCCACTGTGCTGTGATCCTGGTCCTTAAAGCTTGTGCTCAAGTGAGCAAACACTCGAGGTAAAGGCTCTAGCCTTTAGCTTAGCATGTAGCCCACCTCTCTTGTTGCATCTTCGCTTCCATCACTCCTTCCTCTGGTTGCACTGCTCCCTCATCAGGGATGCGGGCAGCCTTCGATGATTGGGGGCACGTCCAAGTCAGACTACAAGGGGGTTTGAAAGTCTGCTTTTCTGTTCTATGTTACAATTGCATTCGAGATGTACGTTTATAATAACCATAAGGACAACAATGACTTGCAAGCAGTGCAGATTTTGGAAGGAAAATGCAGAGATGCTTGTTATGATGGGTGCGATACTGGTGATCAGCTCAAGTAATAAAATGTGTTTAACTGAATACGATTAAACTATTGGGATTAGCAACGTAAATGCAAACAGCACATGAACTGGCAGCATTTAATAAACTGGGAAAGTGTGTTTCATAAACTAAAATGAATGTCTCTCTTATTTACTAAAAAAAGTAACCATGTCATTTTCTTACTAGTGATCTCAGAATAAGTAAAGAAACAAAATGGCTAAATGCATCAGAGTCAAGAGCAGGACAAAAGGAAGTCATGTCTGGTTCGATCCCAGACGGTTCCACATACAAATGCAATCTGCGGCAGAGTTACACGACGACCGAAGAACACCAGAGTTAAAGTCAGTGGATGAAGACAGAGATCAAATAAAGATCAGCAGGAGAAGATACATGTTCAGAAAACGTTTGTGAAACACACCGGAAGAGACGTCCGTTTCAAAATGTGCACCGTTTTTCTGGAACATCACGCAGCCAGAAAAATGTTGCAAAACAGTGAAACGTGTTCGCAGCGAACGCACACCTGGCGTGTCAGCATTTCCCTCTCTGCAAGCTGGTTGTTCCACATCAGCTGCATTCAGCAGCTTCATCGCCACCTGAAATCTGTGTATTGTTGAACACCAACAAGCTGCCAGATCCTTTTTTAATTCTCTCTAACCGAACATCAAACGGCATCAAATCATCCAGCAACACGCCAGATGACACTCATCCACGAGAAAAACTGGCGAGGGAAACCGAGGATGTCGCTCAGTCTATTTAGAGGTTGTAGGTCATTAAAACAAAAGTTCCGCTCTCTCCCAAAGCGGGCAGACAATTACATCCTGATTGGACATTTAGCAATCACACTCCACGTCTGTAATTAGGCGAAGCAGGCATGAATTAATCACACTTTAAAAAAAAAAAAAGGCAGCTGTGCGATCGACGAGCGCGCAGCGTTCAGTACGTCTGCATCCTCGCCGATCAAAAACGCTGCGCGTCATCGGTGTGAGAATCAAAGTGAAATAGGAGGGAATGAGAGAGAAGAGCACATGCAGAATGAGTACTTGGTACTCATTAATTAGGTATAAGAGCGTTTCTTTTTTTTATTGTGAGCAGAAGGGGAGAGGCCTCTGTCAATGAGTCAATGAGCACTCGTCAGGAAGGGTCTGTTAAAACCATGTTAAGTGTGTGGGAAGATTCATACAACGACTGTGGGCAAAACATATTCCAGTGTAAGTTTCAATGACTTCGGTATTAAAATGGTGTTATCAGCTTTAAACGATTAAAAGTGGATAACAATTCACTGAAATCTGGTAATTCCTAAACTGCAAACCTGCACATTTAGATTACTTAAAACAACCACGTCCATTTAGTGATTATATAACGTAGTGGATTCTATAGGAAGAATTAAAAATATAACACAACTCTACTTGATTAAAAAAAAAAAAAAAACAGGTTTTCTTTTCACTTTCATTTTTAACAAAGACTCCGAGGAAGATGGAGCTGAGCCTCTAATGTTCAGAGATGGACTTACATTCTCCTGTGTCAAGTCATTGATATTAGTAGATATTGCTTGGAGCCAGTCAGTGCTTTCTGCTGCAGTGCAAAATTGAAGAATATTGGTGCTGGCTCCATCCAAGGCAAAGACTTCAAAACAGTTGGACCTGGAGGAGCATAAAAGTTGAAGATTAGACAGAAACAGAGCAGAATATTGAAGGTGATGTTGTAGAAAGTTAAGGTGGAGCGGTTTGTTACAAGTTGCAATCATCGAAACGTGAAGCTTCAGTTCCCCCGTTATATAAAGCAGAGGATCTCTCATGAGGGGGGAGTGACACCAAATTATAAAAATATCTTTGCTACATATAACCAGGGAGAGGCACATCCCAGATCCTAAATGTCAGTTACCGATGTTCAAATCAAATCATTTTACAGTATAAAAGCTCAGCTAATGGCTGCAAAGGAAAAGAAACATGGACAGGCGGCATGAATTGATAAAAAAAGGCATTTCATAAGAAAAATGGATTGAATCTAATATTTGAAAGCTCAAAAGTCCCTCTGTAGAGGCAGTGTTTGGTTTGTCCAGAACCGCCCACTTCAGCCCACCACGCCATTTGACAAGCTTGTGCTTATTCTCCTCATGTGCTCTGAAGTCCTCAGCGTAATGACTACCAACTCTAATTTTTGTGCAGCTAAAAGAGTACATGTGATCCGTTTTAAGGAAACGTACAGCACAGTGCTGTTAGTCTTCCCCAATAAAGTAATTCAATTCCATTGGTCTACGACTTAATCCAAGAAGAGTGATTGTGTTGTCTTCCTCCTGCTGATGCTCATGATGTTAGTGGCTCCTACGTCACAGACTTCAGGCTGCCAGTCAAGATGAGAGATCGAAGCAGTGGCACACTGACAAGAGAAAATGTAGAAAAAAGAAGGAAAAAAAAAAGGGAAAAACTCCTGTTTGTGTACTATTATGCAGATTAAAGAGTGTTTTAGGTTATTCTGAAATGTTCTTTTAGATTTGGCCCATGGCGATCCCTCCAGATACATTTTTGGCCCTTCATATGAATTCATTCGGGGCCCCTTATAGGTTTGTCCTTTCTGGGCAGCTGTAGAAACACGGCAGTGCAACACGCTGTGGGAGAGGACGTGCTCCTGATGTAGGGATGATGCGCTCATACCAAGGTAACAAAAACACAAATCTTAGTTTCAGGTAATTTAACATAATTGTGAATATTATATTCCATTTCTGCCAATAATCCCCCGTCACCGGTTCTCTAATTGAGGATGTAAGAATAGTATCGACCGTCCATCTCAAGCTAATTTAGAAGATAAATGTTGAGCTATTCCTTTAATTAATTTTTCACTAAAGATTAAAGCAGCGAAATATTTGCATAAAGTGTATGATATATATATATCTATAACTCAACTTGACCAAAGCACAAACAAATCTATGAAAAAGTCGATTTTAAAAAATGAAGAGAAGTGAAGCGAGCGCACTGCATGTCAAAATGAAACCCGCTGCAGCCTCTCATCACAAACCCCTTACAGGAAGAGACGAGGTTATTAATAGGACAAAGTTGTTGCATATTTCACATGGAGATCCGTGAGGTTAAGCACATTGCTTTAAAAATACAATTAACTTCTCTGTTGATGGGATGCTGATGAGGTCATCTGAGCGGGATCACGCTCATCAGCAGAGTCGATACTTTCCGACATTTAATTCCAGTGCATTTGCACGCTGCTGATGCTTTCAGCTTTTTGAGATAGTTGTCAAGAAAACACCACTTAACGTACGAGACGCCCCGAAGTGGAGACGCGTGGAACCATGGAGGGGAAAAAAATTAATAAAAAAAACCTGAAGGTTGGAGAAGTGTTGAGCAGCAGCGAGGAGACGTAGCGAAGGAATACGTGAGGCGAAGGCTGATAAACACGGAAACAACAGAAGGCTTCCAGAGCACAGTATGAAGAGGGAAATCTGCTCCGACAGCTCCTAAACCAAACACTTCCTCCTCGCTCAGATGCAGCAGGTCCTCGAGGTTAGATGTTAGAAAGTCAGCATTCCTAACGAATCCTCTGGTGAGTGGGACTTTTACACTGTATCTGCAATACGCTTGTTAAAATCGTATGTTCCGCTGCCTGTGTATTGACCCGCTGACTCTCCAGGGGGGAACTGACTGGACTTAAATGTCGTTTTTTTATTTTTTTATTTCACAAAGGGCGAACATTGTTTGCCAGCGTGTGCCTGATCCAAATGAGTTGTATGCTTTGATTTGTAAAACTTGAAAGTGTCACAAATAGATGATCAGAGTGCATTTGTTTTGCAAACCTGCAAAGCATCTGCACTTGTCTGTCAGCGAGTAATGCAGGGATAAAGTGAGCAACACAGACTCTACAGTTTCAGTTAGATCCTTTTCAGTTGATGCAAAACCTCCGAGGCCGACGGAGGAAATGCAGAAAAAAAAAAAAAAGGATGAATGAAGAGCTCCCAAAGCAGAGATTAATCAAAGGAGTGGACAGCTGGCAGATCAATGTCAGGAGAACACAACCCCGTCAGGAGGAGCTGCTGCAGCTCCTCCACCGTCACCGAGCAGAAACCCTCACAGATAAGATGATCTGGGGACACTCAGACTCTTTCATACATCTGCACAAATTATTGTGCCTCTCCTGCTGACGAGGCAGTAAGAAATCCACGGAGACAGAGAACGGACGTCAACACGCAGGATAATACATGAAGGAGAATACAGGGGGAAATGTTTTTGAGGGGAAATCAGCCATTAGTCTCCGTGTAGCACGAATGCCAATGAGAGGGAAAATGTGTCACGGCTCTTGATTAGTGAAGCAGGGGAAAGGGCAGGCTTTGGGGCATTTCGTTTTCAGCATAATGAATGAGATAAAAAAAAAAAAAAAAAATGTGTTTGCTTTGGATCTCCTACGAAGAAACGCATAGATGTAACTTCAACTCCATGACAGCGATCAAACAGCTGCAATGAAAACCGCTCAGTGTGATATCATGTTCTTTTATTAAAAGTGGCCATCCTTTTTCATTCAATTAAACCACCGTTTTTATGCTTCTTCTTTCCTGCATTTTTCTGCGATATTGATTTGTGTAAGTAGGTTTTGTTTTCTTTGGTATTTATTGCAATTTCCTCTAATTGCTAGTCTCAGTCTTGAATCAGAGCTGCATGAAAGCTGTAGACTTATTGGATAACACCCACGACCGCCCTCATCGCGGTCCGTGGGGTAATCTGATGTTTTATGTAGCTGCCGAGTTTCAACAAAGTCAGCTTCCCACTTGTAAAATGAAATGGGAACACGAGTGGATGAAGACGCTGGTCAGCTGGAACGTGTCCCTGGATGGAGCTGAACTAACGCTGTCAGCAGAACGACCGTTCAAGGAAGCACATTTCTGTTTACTTTGGGTCCGACTTGAAAACAAACATTTGAAATAATTCATCTTAAAAAAAAGAAAGAAAAAAAAAAAGGAAATGGAATAATACACACATGACAGGTATCTAAGGTAATCAAGAGCCTGCCCAGTGGTAAGGTGTGTAATACTGGGGGAAGAATACCGGGCAACGTTTTCCTCAGGTTCCACTGAAGAACAACCGTCATCATAAGCAGTCGGGTTTTAAAGGTCATTACTCTCAAACGTTGGAAGCTCTCCGACCGCCACCGATGAGTTAATTGCCGTTTCTTTGTTTTAAATGAAGCAATCCTATATTATTGAAGCAAAAGATCTGTGATCTTTGATTTTTTTTTTCTGGAAGCCCAAAACAATTGAACGTTATCCAAAACTTAGAAGATGACCTTCGTCAGCGTTTCTGTTTGGAGCTAAAGCCAAATAAACAACAACAACAACAACAACAAAATCCAAAGAAAGAGGATCCTGAACAGAGCTGAATATGAGTGAGGACAGTTGTTCCTACATAATTGCATGTTCAGATATTCTTTATAAATGAAAATATAGTGATTACTTCAGCAGATTGTTGTGTTCTGGCGTGTTTGTTGCTCAGTTAGTGACTCAAGCTGGTCACACACGTATATGAATAAATCTAGAAATGAAAAAATGATTTTTGTTTTGGTTTGTGTGTAATTTTGGGTATTGACATGTTCCTATCCACACAAATACCAAACCATTTGAATACTTTTAAACAAATGCACGCATCAAAACCTAAATAAATATTCATATTCTACGTACAGATTTTTAAATTCAACTTCACGGGTCTAAAAATCTCCACTTTTGAAAAGCTATCCGTGTACACACACATCTCCAAATATGACACCGTTTTGTATTAATTTACATATTAAATGTTAAAAACTTACACAAATCACCTGATATGCAGATCAGTTTGCATTTTTATGAGTTTTTAGAATCCAAAGACAAAAAAAAAAATAAGTGATGCGTTTAATTGATATCTTTTCTTTTTGAATTGAATTCGTGAGTTATTTCAAATAGTGAATAATGTTTTCCAAAATAGAGCAGCAGTTAGGACACAAATACCTAATATGGACTCTATAGAGCCTATGAAGGTAAATATATATGGTTTAAATATGTTAGTGCTCGGAGGACATGTTCTGCTGGTAAAACAGTCCCAGAGTTGTGTTTCTCCGAGGACCTTCTGCCTGGTAGTCTGAGATACATTCAGCCTAAAGTAAAGCAGACCTCACTTTTCATTTGTCCATCAGGTAATACACGTTTGTGACCATTTCGAATAAAATGTCTCTCCATAATCTTGTCAGTGGGGGTTTCTGAACGCTCTGCTTTCACGGAGGAAATATATTCACGACGAGTGAAAATGCTGATCGGTTCTTCCAACATCTTTACTGCACCAACGAACTGGGGAGGAAATTCAAATAAATCAGACAGTAAAAAAAATTATGACAAATGATGAGCTCAAACAAAAAAGTCTGAAAAATGGTGTCAGAGAAAACTGCTGAGCGAGAGGAACGAGAATGAGAGACAGGAAGTGACCTGCCTGCAGACGTCTGGCTGAGCAGTCATTTCACTAAAGTAACTAAATGTTGTTAAACTGTCAAACAGCTGACACGCCCTTTTTCACTGCCAGCATACTGCTGTATTTGGTATAATATTTAAGTCACCTATCTTTTAGATTGTATACGGATGAATGGATGGATATCTGCCCAATTCATCACATTGTTTTCAATAAAACTCAAAGTGGCTGCATGTTTTCCATCTCTGAGTCCACTAATTGTCTCAGTAATGTGATAAACACAAGCTTATGTGATGACAGTATTCTCACTCATTAAACATCGGTGTGAATAAACTGTTGCACAAGTTAAAGCAGCGCTCGGCGGCGCTGAAGTGAGTCCTTTCACAGGACGGACCGCTCCCCGGTTTTTTTCGGTCTGCATCTTCGGTACCTTCAAAGGAGAATCGCTCCGGGCAGACCAGGATGTTTGAGACCAGCCGTCCAGATAATTAAATGAGGAAGTTGCCTTAAAGGTTTGTGCAGTGTTGAGATACACCGAGGTCACATCCCTGAAACTCTTAGAACTATTACAAAGTGGGTCTTATTGTGAAGCTTAGTGTTGACTGCAGATGAAGATTCGTAAGATACGTTTTGTCAGCAGATCAGTTTTAATCTTGGAAAGAAACAAGACGACAAACGAGTGTTTGTAGCGTGAAATTAAATTATGAATGCAAATATTTTTGAGTGACTTCTTCATCAACATCACACGAGTTTGTTTGGTAGCGCCGAGAACAGTTTGCTGAACAGTTGCATTCGCACCAAATTGAACACAAAGATGAAACTTGAAGTATTACATTCATACACAACTGATGAATAATACTTTATGCAAATAACTGCTTGCTTTCAGATAAGAAACCAACTGGTAGCACACTGGGTGGGAGGCAGAGCTCTATTAATCTGCATGTATTCGTCCCTATTAAATGAATTCATTCTGACAGCTTGAATGAAAAAGGCTGAGAATACGTCACTGTCAGACTGAGGAGTCGCTCAGACACCTTCGCCATGCTGGAAAAAAGCGAGTGAAACAAAGAAACAAGGTTGTCTGCTTCTTCACTGTCAAATGCTCATGTGGCCTTGTTTTCAGACTTTTTGTTTAGAGTTCATTTGAATGCAGTCATTTGAGGAAAAACAATTTGGCGTCCCGACTGGGAGGAAATGTACCGACAAGGATTACTGGAATAGTGTATAAACTTTACGGACACGATAACGGGACGGATAACAGTCCAGATCAACGTCAGATAAAAACATGAGTCAACATCTTCCCGCTAACAGTAATAGAAGCTCCTCGTGCTGGAACTGTTTACAAACTGTGGTGTGTAAAAAATAAAAATACATAAATAAATAACATTTTAAGGCAAAGACTGAACCATGTGTCCAAATCCAGGAACCATGTAAACCAACCATTTAGTTTATGTGGTTCCTATTAGTTTACTGCTTTTATGAAATAATTTGAGAGAAAAACAGATGAGTGACAATAACTCAGGTGTTGGATTATGATTCCTGATATGCAGGTAAAACCCACAATAACTGGGTATCATATCAATTTCTGAACTAAAGAAAAACAACCAGATTTATGGTTTAAGACGAGAATAAATTCGTACTTTGTGCCTTTTTTCCAACAGTTATCGTATGTTCAGATTTGCCTTTTGTAACCAACAACTAATGAGCAGTTAGACACGTTTTCCATGATTTCATAATGAAAACAGAAATGTTTTATTCTGTGCTTCATTTTGTTCTGGGAAATGTAGACAAAGAAAAACTTGAACTTTCAGGATTTGGAAAATAAAGCTTCAAACATCTCTGGCTGCAGTTTGTACATCTGATCCAACAAAGTGACAAATGATGGTGAATTTGTCACTTCGAAAGTAATTGATTAAAAATAAAAAGGATAAACTGTCTAACTTAACACTACGTACTGTATGCCTGAGTGTTCCTGTGAGATCCTGTCTGAGACTCTCAGCGCTTTAACGCAGATCCGATCTGTATTCGTGCGTTGTGGTGTCCCAACGTCAGCCATGTTTTGTGGAGAAGGCTCTGATATCGACGTGCTCTCTGCCTCCGGGGCTCTTTATCGACTGAACTCGGCGTTTTCTGATTCAGCATCAGGTTATTAGGTTTAGTGTGACTAAGCTCCAAATCTCCCCGTCACATTTCTTCAATATTTCTCCCCCACCGAGCAGTTATTCAACTGTTGATTGGACGAAACATTTGACAGAATCGTTGCAGGATTGTTGCTTCATCCAAATGAAATCTAGACGTAAACAGTCATTTCTGAGGTAGCTGCTCACACGGATGAGAACTCTGCTACAAGCTTTACTCTGGACTGATCCAGTGATACGTTAGTGGACATGCCAGGATATTTACTACTGATATCGTGTCCATTAATATTTCATTTCATTTTGAGATACTATTTTCTTTCATCATTCAGACTGTTATGGATTTGTGAAAATAATGTCTGAACTTTAGACACATAAAACTTTGACAGGGTATTTGTTGCTTCTTCCTCACTCCTTTAAGCTGATCTTTTGTTTTCTTTCTGTACGTCACTGACTACATTAAGGTAAAAAAAAAAAAAAAAACATCCTGCACTGTTGTTAATGACTCAAATGAGCACTCTGGACAAGCTTCATGTTTTCCAACTTTGAATTTAGCAAAACTAAACATTCAAATCAAACACAAACTATAAACTCAACTAAGCCAAGAAGATTAAACTGTGATAGAATTTCAAAACTGCATCCAAATATCTGTGTGAATAAAGAAAATAAAGAGCCAAATAGGATTAAAATGATTATTGGATTAATGATTGAAACGCAACATTTTGCCAATTTGTCGATGCAAAATTCAACAAGGCAACATAAACAGATATTACACTGCAGTAGGGTTTATAAATCATTCACATGAACATGTTTGGATCATTGGGTGGTGCTGATGGAGGTATATTTGGACTCATGACGGTGCTGTGGCGACAAATTAGTAAAAGCACTTTGGAAAGATCCATTTCAGCGTTTCAACTCCTCGGCTGTGTGGTTTTTCCGATGAGTAATATTAATAGAATGATATTCAATAGTCACAGGAGTCATTTACCGCATTGAGTACTTTCGATACGAACACTTCTTTCCCTAATTATACTTTGATACTTTGACTTTGAATCGCTGGCAATTTCTAAGGAAATTTTACCAACTTCACTTTTAATCTCACATCTTGGTCATCATAGTGGCCAACCATTCATACTATATCTTGGTTTTTTTCCAGAATTTAATTCGATAATGCTAATATTTTTTATATTAGACTTTATATCGAGGAAAAAAACTGTTTTGTTTTATGAAAGTCTTGTATCTCACCATAAAATGTTGATGGACGCAGCACTGAATCTGGAGTGTAACGATTAAACTTGATGCAAATTTAAAGTCGGTTTACTCTGCAAAGCTTCGTTATACAGACGAGGCACGGACATTTTTGGAAACCTCAAGTCATGCGGTTTCAGAGAATATCTCATACATCTCTGTGATAAATACTTGCTGCACAGTTCAACCAAGAAGAAAGGGTGGGAATTTGTATTAAGTAACACTTGCAGTGCAGGACTTCTCCTCCTCTGCAGACTATCAGCTCTGAGCGGACACATAATGGAGGGAAGTGTTTTTTAGTCTGAAGTGTTGTTGAACTATGGACGGCACAAACAATGTGTCTTATTGTCTTATCACTGGCAGCTACCTTGGACTTGAATTTGGATAATACCCAACGCAGTGTATAATAAACAACTTTAATAAACATTTTTAATTAACTGTGCAGCGTCCATCATTTATTTATCATGAAGTACCTGCATTTTTGTTTTTTTTAGTCCCAGAGCTTGACGCCCTGAAGAGACTGGTGCTCCGACGACAGCACGAGTGTAAGACATGATAAGGAAAACTGAAGGTAAACAATAATTTCCAATTTGAATTGAAGCAATTAGATAAGAAAGTAGATGTTTCCTTAAGCTGAATGCACAAGCACTTAAACTCACGCTACCAAACTTTAACTTTCAATGTTCTTATATTTTAACCCCTTTCTGCAGCAGCTGTTCTGAGATAGTTTCTGCTTGATTTTACATTATTCTGCTTAATGCATTATAACTTCTCGTGAATATCAGAACATAACAGAACTTATTGGCTTAAACAGAAGAAAAATCTTGTTCCACTCAATATATATACACCAATGACTTTACCTTCTTTTATTTTGTTGTTTAATTAAAAAATATATCATATATTGTTTAATCCTGTGCTGTACTATACATAAAGCAGCACTTGTAATTGTCTATTTCACATATTTTAACAGTTTTTAAGTTGCAAAACATTTTGAGAGCTGCCTTTGTAAGATACAGAACTTAGTTTTGGTTGATAAGAAAGTTGATTCATGTATAAACAAATTGAAGACATCAGCATCCCCAAATCAGGAGGCACTGCTGAAAGAAGGCGAGTCCACACAGTCACACTAAGGTGGGATTTATACCAAACTACCGGAGAATGAAACATGATGAAACTCGCTGATGTAAAGGCGTTAACAATCTCCTCTTGTTACTATATCAGTGTTTGATATACAAATGAAACTGAGCTGTTATCACTCATTAATAATTCATAAACCAAAAGGAGATTATATCTTAAAGGACAAGAAACAAAATTCACAAGAAAAAATAAATGTGACATTAAACAATGTCAAACAATAAACCTCTTTGGTTTGTTTTGCCCAACAGATTGGTGATGATGGAAAATGCTGATTGAAAAAGCTTCTGAGGAAAAACAGTTGTGAAACACACACACAGGAAAATCAATAGAAAAATGGCCAGCATAATAATCAAAAGCATTTACAAGTTGGACCGGTGTTCACACCTTCTGAACCACAGACTCACAGCTGCAGTGACCTTTTAAGCCATTTATGCCTGTGCATAGATATTGGCATTAACATCCTACCGCTTAAATAAAAAGTGCTTGCTAAGCCAACAACTGTGCTCGGTGAACTGTGCACCTTAGAGGTGAATTATATCATGCTGGATTACCCTTACCTTAATTTATCTGTTCCAGGCTTGTATCTGGAGACTCTGGCCATCAACAGGGGCAGGCAGGCGGCATCCAGCCAGCGCTTCTCATACTTTGGTTCATTAGCTGAGGGTGAAGGGGGCGACGGAGCCTGCGTGGAATACATGAACAATGTGATGAGCTTCCTGTTTCACTCACCGAGTCCTTTTGATCGTCGAGGAGGTGGCCCGGATGAAACACTTACACCATTTACATGCACAGAGAATTCCCATCTTAACCCGGGTTAATCAGCTCTCCGGTGTTTAAGCATCCAAATAATATACCTCGACAGAGAGACGTCCAAACCAAGTACAGTCAGAGGCTCTCATTATCTGCTCACTGCAGACTCACCAGAGTTCATGGACTCCAGCAGCTTTTTAAAATGCATTACAAACAGCAGCATTGATTTTCTTGTGTTGAACTATTTGATTTTAAGAGCTCCCCAACACCAAATTTATCATCTTCACCAATTCAAAACAAATCATTTGAATTTCTCTGGAGTGGCAGGCAGTGTGTAATTTGACCCAAACACTTTTAACACTAATCAACACCATCAATTGTTCATAGTATCATCATGGTATTTTATAGCCTGAGCTCAGGGAGCACCAGCAGACACCATTCATCAGATCTGTTGGGGGGTTTAAAGGCCAGATTTCATAGCAGATTTGTTTTCCTTTTTTCAGAGAAAATCTGTTATCAAGACTTTAAAAATGGGGCCAGGATAGTTTGTGTTTAAATTAACTGTATGTACTTTAGTAACTCCAAAAAAGGGGATTCAGTATTACAATAAGGAAAAGTGAAACTAAAAGGTCACCCAGCGGTGCCTAACAATGTCCATCAGTTATTATTGGAGCAGTTCTGCCTTTAAAAGGAGTTCTTGTACCAATAGTTGGTTTGCTTTGGTCAGAGTCAGTGGATACGTTGGTAAACTAAGGTGGTGCGAGACTCCTGGCCCTTGTCAAAACTGCTCCGGATGTATGGGTATAACAAAGTGCCATTAAATTTGGCATTGAAAATGAGATTTGGCTTTAAAAAACAAAACCTGAATCTGAAAAATGAATCATTGGCACTAAAAATCTTGCATTGGAAAAAGTTGTATTGGCACTGAGAAACTTAAAAACAAACAAAAAACATTTCATTATCTTATTCTATTGTGACGTGCTTTTCAATGTCAATCTTCAGATTTGTTTCTTCACAAATTTCCTCTCTCAGGCTTTTTTCATGCTTTGAGTATTTTTTCAATGTCACACAGGTTTCAAAGCCAAAGTTTTATTTTTCAGTTCCAACTTTCTGTCACTGTTTTGCCGCAAGAGAGGAGGGTCCGAGGGGAGGGGCAATCACTTTTTATTGTTTAAGTGTTAAACTTTTCAGGGAAAGCTTTTCAATGCCAATACTTCTTTCAGTGCCAATACAACTTTTTTTTCCCAACGACAGTGATTCATTATTCAGGTTTTGTTTTTGAAAGCCAAATCTTACTTTCAATACCAAACTTTAATGTAACTAGTTTATCCCCATATCATTACACCTGTCCATTCTCCCACAAAAACAACAAAAACAACGGACTGTCTGCTCATCGTCGAACATGTTCCAAACCTAAGAACGTGTATTTAATGAGATAATCCTCATTAACATGGTTTGATTCATCTGTGAGCAGTCATAATGTTTTGGCTCATTAGTGAATGTGTCTGGGACAGAAATGAGAAAGTAAACACAGGAAGAGGGTCCTGAAAAGTTCAACCTGCTACCTGGTTGTGGGAAACTCAAACCTGTATAGTGTATAATTGCACCAAGACCAATTCCTCTAAATGGTCTCGGTGTATTTATTTTGGTTTGCACCATAATATGATTGTAATCAGCCACAGCAAATCATACCGGGGGCAGAGCTGACCAGAGTCTGATTTAACTGGATTAAACAGGCCGGGTTTGAAAACATCTTCAGATGTGAGGATTTGCTGCTTTTCTACATACAACTGTAAACTGAATACTTGAGGGATGTTAGACTGTCGAAACTGAGCTCTGGAAAATGTGATGGCCATTTTGCCATAACTTCTTACAATTTACACACCAGGCCATTAATGAAAAAACAGAACTGAGAGTTTAATCAATACAAATATTAAAGACCAAATTAATGTAGAAACTAAGTTGGCAGAACAATCAAACAATATACAAACCAAGCTACATCGGAAGTTCAGGCAAACCAGGCAACATCTAGTCTTTGGTGTCCAAAACAAACTAGGAATAAATTTAGGTTTTTATTTTATTTATTGATTGACTTTTAGCTCCTTATTAGCCATTACCACAGAAACAGCTAGTCTTCCAACTACAGTTTGAATTCATACATGTAGGAAAATATTTAAAAAAAAATTTTTTTTAAAAACCAGTCATTTCATGATCAGGTTTGTCAATATTACCGATAATCAATAACAAATATAAAGATTTTGTAAAACAGTATATGAAATGGGTTTCCACAGAGAAAATGGATCCAAATTACATGAAAACGGAACAACAGAAAAAGTCCTGTTGACCTTCATCAATGACTGAATGAGACTAGTTCAGAAAAATCTCATGTTTGTGCTGTTATAAAGTAATTTCGGGTAAAAATTTCAGGTCCATTTCAATTTTACGTTCATTCATGTTGGCAATTTCTGTCTCGGAGCTCTTTATAAAAGATGTTTTGATGATGGCGAGTGTGCACTTTGAGAGTCTCTGACTGGCAATAACACAGCTGCCTTTAGAGTTTTCATCGGTAGCAGTGAGCATTCAGAAAAATTTCAACTGCTGCTTACAAGATGCCCTAAAGGTGATAATGTGGCACGCAAACAGATTTTGCTTTGAAAACGGTGGTTCATGAGTACCTGCTGACTGTGGCTTTACACAAAGGGCAGCAGGACTTCAGATTACTTTACAATGCAGCATCCGTACAATGGTCATTACCTGTTTACATTAGAATGTGTTCAGAATAGAAATGTGTGGGAAAATAGTGCAATACGAATACTCTCTCATGTTCAAACTACTTCGTTGTACAGCTCCATTTTTGACAACTTGCAGTTGGAAGAAAAATAATCGTAAACAAAGGGTGATTGTTGTGTACGATTCTTTGGGGGAAAAAAAGAAAGTGTTGTCAGACGACTAAAAGGTCAATACTGCTTTAACATTGTTCTAAAGAAATTCAATTCTCTCAGAAGTTTAATTCCTACTCTATTTTTTTTTCACTGTTTTAAGTTCTGGATTGCAAACTGCAGCATTTAATTTCTAGTTTTTCATTAAACTGCACTTCAGTTGTTTAAACTGGAGCAGAAGACGGTTGCAACAGCTGTTTTTAAGTTCAAACTTAGAGTTATTCTAAATGTAGCCTAAATAGGTCAAAACGGGTTGCATCACACAAACTAGTTCCTCCATTGAGATTAGTTGTTTGAGAATTAGTGCAGACACTACCTGTCAGGTGAAACTTAAGCTAATGTTAGCCTGCTAGCAATATTACCAAATTATAAAACATTATGCCAATAACATTTGACTAAATGAGTAAATAAGGTTGATATAATCTAATATTTCCCACTCACTATAAACTCTATGAATGCTTCTACATTGAAACACATATTTCAAAAGATTTCTCCATGTGTGCAGATATATACTAATTACATTTAACAAATACCTACACTTAAAATGTTGTTTTTGTTTTTTTTTCACTTTTCAAACCATCACTGTAGATAATAAATGATGCAACCCAATAAAGGAAATATTCTGAAGCTACTTACAAACAACTTAGAAAGGACTCCGAGTTCAAACATATGGATTCATGAATAGTGCATCTTAATCCTGCAAACAACTTCAAATGCAGCAAAGCCTTCGAGCTACTTCAGGTATCCCAACTCAAAGTCTCAAGTGCACACAAGCACCCACACACACACACACACACACACACACACACACACACACACACACACACACACACACACACACACACACACACACACACACACACACACACACACACACACACACACACACACACACACACACACAGCTAAAGCAATAGTGCATGTTAGTATCATTTCTCCCTGAAATGAAGACGGGTCCTGTCATAGAGAAAAAGGTAAGTTTAAAATTTTAACATCTGAAAAGAGGAGTTTAATTCAAATAAAGGAGCCTTGATGAACAACAGCAGCACCAGTGAGATATTTTGGTAAATCTAGAAGCAGTTAAAAAAAAAAAACAGCATCAAGAGGTGAAGCATGTGATGGAATAAATGGAGTATTAAAAGAGAACATAATTAAACCATTACCATATTTAAACCCATTTTCCTCTGACTATTGGTACAACAGACAGAACTGTGGTATCACAGCACAAAATGCCAGATTGTGACAAGTTTCCATTGCCTCTAAAAATTGTTCACAATTTCAAGGTTTAATAAAGCCCCCTGTGAGCCTGATGCACTGCATCAGAAAGCATTCATCCTGAAGGTCCTCAAGCACAATGTGTTGACAAAAGCTTTGATAGCTGGAAGTGTGCCACATTTAAATGCAAATCACACCGCTCTTAATGAAGAACAGATGCATTACACATTATCTAATGAGTCACAAGCTCGGGGATCAAATAGGAGAAGCAGAGTGAACATCAAACAGTGAATCATTCCTGGAGCTAAAGATTTTCTGTCAGCACAAAATCCCAAAACTCCTCCAAATAATCTGATGTATCCCCTTTATCATTACACACACACACACACACACACACACACACACACACACACACACACACACGCAAGAACCGATTCCCCGATTCCACCCCATCTTCCTCCCCCCAACTTTGCAACGCCTGAAAATATTACTGGAGCATTAAAAAAGCCTCTGGGTGGACTGGAGTGAACAGCAGAGAAAAAGTGCCAACCTTTGCAAAGTGAGTCGCACATTAATGCTGAACTACGACACGTCACACGCAGACCGCTGTCAGCTCCGCACCGGTAATTACTACATTTCTAAAGAAATTATTATCCTTTGCTCCAATTATGTCAGGCCAGAACAAAATGTTTTGGTTAACTCTCAAGTGGAGCTCTGCAGAGAGTAGGTGAGGTGGCAGGAAATGGAAAACTATCAGGCTGTCAGAGTGGATTACTCTGACGAAGCACCTGGCTCCACTGTGGCGCTGGAAAACAGGAACTAAAGCCACAGCGCCGTTCTCCACACCAGTCAGCCTCCTCCTTCGTGGATACTGATGTTTCAGAGGTGACATGAATCATGAATCATTTTTTGAGGTGAATCAATGAGGTAAATGGTCCGGGGTGCGTTGAAAAGGAAAGGCACGTCTGTCGTTTCGTTGTCAAGAGGACCGACTGAAGACAGAGCTCGCTGAATCGTATCTCCCGGCACGAAAGGATTTTAGACACAGTTGTGTTTTCGGCTAAACTCTAATGTCAGCATGCTAAACTGCGCTCACTGTTTTATGTATCGCGCACGAATCACCAAACGTACTACCGTTCGTTCAGATGGGGAAAGGAAGGTCTGCACCAAATTTCATTCCAACTGATCCAAGAGTTCAAATACAAAAAAAGTCAACTCCAGAGTGGCATCAGAGGTGAAGTCACATGAAACCGTTGGATCTCAACATGAATGTGTTCGTAGATGTAGATATACACGTCTGTATAGATCAGAGAGCTACATTGATCAAATGAAAGTGTCTGAGAGCAACTCATGCTTAGTAACATTTATTCACGTAGCTGAGCTCCACCCAAACCAGCTGAATAAGCTTCTATTATGTGAACAATAACAAACTGATACTCGCGAGCTGCTGGTTGGAGACCAGATATAGATATTACCGTGACCACCTGATGGCACTACACCGAAAAGTCATGACTCATCCTCCAGGCACTATTGTGTTTGTAGCATAACTCATCTAATCCATCCAATAGCCGAGAGAGATTTGACCAAAAGTATAAAAATCAAGGTCATGGAGGTGCTGGAGGAAAGTCAGAGTTGTAACGATTCATCTTCTGGGTACCAGAACTATTTGTACAAAACTGTCCAGCAATCTGACAAAGAGTTTCTTGGATATTTCCGTCTGAACCAAAGTGGTGGATCGACTGACCGACAGCCAACCTAGAAAAACATGGCCATCATAAAAAATTTAGCATATCATCATCAATGATAATCAGCAATGTTTAACAGTAATGGGCCAAAAAACAAGAAGTCTGACTGAATGCAGTGGAGAAAGTTTAGGAAAGCGATGTGTTGTAAATCAGTTGAGTAATTCTAATCAAAGCCATTAACTAAATCATTATTCAGATTTGGATTGAGGTAGGTTCCAGTTGTTCACACAGTACAGTTAGTTACTCGTTGACTCATGCAAGAATGAAAAAATTAGCATGCGTACAAGGTGGAAGAAACCGTTGTGTTTATTGCGGTCATGCAGCACTGATGAGACGAGATGAGACGAGACGAGATAATTCACCTCCTTTTTCTGGACTAACTCTCCCTCAACTTGTCCAAACCATTTTGACTTAATTTCCTACATTTCCAGAATGAGTTAAGACGTCCCCCCGGGAACTCAGCAGCACACAGCTGTTTAATGTGCCGGTATAGAGAGCCTTAAAAAAATAAAAAAATAAAAAAAAGGCAATGTCTTTCCTGTCAAGAGAATAGGAGGCTCATGCACGTCACCCCACTGGGCCTCTTGTGGCAGCGCTGCATTCGGGTTTATTGGATCTGCTGTCAGCAGAGAAACTGCCGTCTCTGACTACCACTTCTACCGTGTGATTGTTGAACGTTAATGAAAGAGTCTAGAAAGAAGTCCTTTCTCAGGTCTGATGGACTCGCATCACAAGAATTTCCACCTAATTCTTTGGGCTCTTTATGTGCTGAAATTTCAAATTCATGGTAATATTTATTCAGCCTTTCAAAACAACAAATTAAACCTGGGAATTTAAAGTGACATTGCGTGTAGCTTCCTCAGGGTGTTTTGCACCTTTGGTTGTTGTCATCAAGCATCAAGGTTAGGATTATAAAGAAAAAGCTATGGGCCATGTACATGGCCTGTAACATGAATGTAAAATGAAATGAGTTGGCACAAAGGAGGACTTCCATTCAGCTCCAGTACAACATCTTTAAAAGACATTCCAGATGTGGTTTCTAAATGCCTTGAATCCTTTCTCTTTGTTAGCGAGCAGGCGAGCTAGAAAGCATTTTCACACAATTTGGTGATTGTTTTAAATTACAGATAATCGTCCCAAACTCCTAAGGCACTTAACGTTGTATCCTTTATGTTCTGCTAATGCAACGAGTAATTAGCCTTCTAGACACTGAAATGTTGAAAGGTTTTGTTTAAAAAAACAAAAATAATCAGACAACTTGTGCTTTTTTAACAGCAAAGAAAGAACAGGAGGTTATAAATTAAGAGTAATTAGCAACATATGGTCATTTGGGAAATGTATTCTAATACTACTATTGCTTGTCTTTCTGTTTTACTGCCCACCACCAATTAACAGAAATAAGTCTCTGTTTAGCTGCAGGTAATGGACAGCGGCGTTAATCTGGATTTGAAAGCAGGGAAATGAAATCTAAAGCAAAACCATTAAAGTTGCAGACAGTTAAACCAAAACAACGAGTTTAAAGAAGCTAAAACGTTCTGTAGCGCTAAGATGAACTGAAAAGGGGTTTGGTGAATTTAGGTGGGTTTGTAACTACAAGCGACTCTTCTCACATTAGACATCTCATTTACATTAAATACAGATTAGAGCAGCTTTAAATGTGTCCAACAAATTAATGTGTGAAATTCACTCATAAAAAATAGCTTTAGCATTCTCTCAGCAAGAGTCACAATCCATCACATAACAATAACACTGTTGACTGTGTTTCTTGGTTGTTTGTATATAATATATATAGATATATACTGTACTGTATATACTGTGTATATACTGTGCATTTCATGTTTTATATTTATATTTTATAGTTTTTACTGCTATTTTACTGCTATTTTATTGCTTTTCTATTGTTCTATTACTATCTATTGCTTCTGTATGCTGCTGTAGCGAAAAAATGTCCCCTCGGGGATTAATAAAGTAACTACCTAACCTAACCTAAGACAAAAAAAGCACGCTTTTTTACTGTACACAAGCTGTGTTATTCATCCAAGGTCAGCCACCATCCTCAGCCAACCAGCCTTCATCAACCCTTACAATAAAGACTATTTTATGCCATGCAGAGTTGCCTCATAGCATGCAATGTCATTTTCTTTTCTTTTCGGGATAAAAAATTAAAAAAATTAAAAAAAAACAACTAAGTTATATAGGTTGCCCTACTTTTCTTCAAATATCTATCTTGAGGCTTTGCTATCATGATTCTCTGAACACTAAAGTGATGACATATACTGAACTGAAAAATAACAAGCAATTACTGCGCGGACAAAATGAACAACTCACATAATAGTCCCTTATTTGCGAGGCAAGAAGAATCTCTCTTGACATGACCAAAGAAACTCTCCGGAGGCCGTCCTTTGCAACTTTGTGGGTTTTTTTCAGGCCTTAAATGTTATTTCTGGGCTGAGGAAACCGCCCGGCTAATTGCGTTTGTCAGCCACCTAGTTTCAACTGGGGAATTAAACGTAAAAGATCTCAGTAAAGCTGACCCGTTGTGTCGCACAGCGCCATACCACACTTGTTTTTGCATAGGTAGGCATGTGTCAGGGTCTATTGTTTACCTCGGATATACTGTGTGAACATTGAAAGAATGAGTTGAAAGAAGTGCAGAGCATGCAAGGATTCGGTGCACAAAGATGTTTTGCCTTCTCCAGCGGGCTGCCAGGGATTTAAATGGAAACACTCTAAATCTGGATTATCTGTGAAAGGTTAAAGTGGCCACCTGCTGTCCTTCAAATCAGTCCTGAATAATTCATGTGAAATGACGAGCCAGACGTGCAGTCTTTAAGGCTACTCTTTTCATTATAGATTACCATATTAATATGCAATGTTCTAAAGCTTCACTATTAAAAGCGATGAAATATTGGCTCTGGGAGGGGGTGGAGAAAAAAATTAAACATTTAAATTATGTTTAGCCAGAAGAGCTCTACAGCAATACCAAATTCAGCTTCTAAATTTGAGCAACACAGGCGCAGCTGAACGCTAGATGGCCATTAAAAGTTTTAATTTGAAGCACTCTTGTGCAGTGCAGGACATTACCCAATGTTTTTGGAAGGTAGGGTTATTAATACGACTCTAGTAAGACTGAAATATCCCTCTGTGAAATCAGCTGCTAATACAGTGGAAGTACTCCCACCTTTCATCCTAGCACTGCCCACTGTAATCAAAACCATCACCACTCAAAGATCAAGCAAGCTCACGGAGCCTATAACAGCTCACAGAGTTGAATGAATGATTTGGACTCTTCTTCCTTTGAGCCTTTCCAACCTACGACACAACAAACATCGATTCAACCGCTGTGTGCTTTCTACACAGGAGATCAGACAGACACTTGTGTTGCTGCTGTATATTTCTACTGTGAGGAAGAGGCTGCACGTTGATGCAATTATAAAAATGACAAAGAGACACATTCAACATTTTGTTTTTTGTTTCGTTTTGCAATTTTGGCTCAGAGCTATGAAAAAGGTCCAGTTTGCACTTAACACCTAATTGAATAATGCATGGAAAATATACACCTGATCGCAATGGAAATGAGGGTGGTGGTAATTTAAAAAAAAAGGGGAAAAATGCTAATACTGAACTATCCTCACCACTGTAAAAGACCTCATTTAAAAAAAAAAAGGACAAAACAAGTCTATTTAGCTCATTTTAACACTTCCTCAGTGTTAGTAGGACAAAGGGAGGTTAATAAAATCTTTAAAACCTGTCCCAGTGTTTTCTGTATCAGTGACGCCAACACAAGACAATGTTTTGAAGGGTGGAAGAACAACAGGGAGAGTTTGTCTGAGATAAGTTGAGTTTTCCAGGCTCTGCCAGGGGACCGGCTCCAGAGCCGGCGGCCATCAGCGCTGGGACGTGCATTTCGGACGGCTAAACGGCAACCTCGCATACATGCGTAGAGGACATTATGGATTATTTCACATTTAATAACACGTCAAAGTCAAAGCGGATTTGTAGGAGCGGCAGTCCACAAAGAGCTGCAGCTGATAGCGCTGCCGTTCGCCTGGCGAGCGGTCGGCTCTGCTGCACTAGCTCTGATGAATACTGGTGAGGTTCGCTGTAAACTGCTGGTTTCTATTTGATTCTGCTGTGATGTTGAAACAAAAAACATGATTAAAAAGTATAGAATCATAAATTACTTAAAAGCAGAAGTTGCTTTTCTAATTGTTGCATAATTTCTGTCAAAGGTGCGTTCAAACATCTCAACCATAAACTGTTTATAAAGATGGACGACAGGACAGCTGCAGTTCAGGTCAAAGACCTCCATGTTAACCGGCAGAATACAAACCAAACCAAAAAACACCTCAAATTATATTTTTTCCAAATATAGTTCCTGTCATATTAAATACTTCTGATGTTTAAGTGTTCATTTTTCAGATAAACTGGTTTTTGATTTCTGACTTGATTCTATGAAAACGGTGTCCGTCGTCAGGAATGACAGCTGTTACAAATAAAATAGTCACAGAAGCACCTGCAGATTTTAAAACCAGAGCATCAAAGGATTTTTTTTTTTTTCCAAACCGTGTAATTTATTGTCGTCGGCTTCAAAGCAAAGTGAACTGTTTTACAATGAACTGTACTAACTGATACTCTGAGATCTTTGCAGGGGTTTTTTGTTTTTTTGGTTGTTTGAGTTTGTGTTTTGAAGGCTATCTGAGTTAGTAAGATATTATTAATGTTAAAGGTAGCAGACTAAGAGCAAAACAAATTGGAGAAAAAAAAAGTAGTTGAGGTGCAGCTAGCGAGTTACACAGCTAGAAGTTACTTATGATTTTTATCTAGAAAATGATGAAGGTGAAAATGTGAATGACTGAGTCTAAACAACTTTCAAAGGGAAACAAGGCAGTACCTTGATACTACATTTATTTAACACAGTCAAAATACATTTATGTTTATAAGACAGCAACCAAGTCAACCTGACAAAAATCATGCCAAATAGCAGAGTTTGGCTGGATTAGTAATCAATGCATCGGATCACATACACCACTAGTTTTAGAAGATAAAATGCACCTCCAAAACTCAAGTGACCTGCAGTTGTACACACAAATTGAGCACTGCTGCTGCTGCTCTGCTAACATGCTGCTCACAATTCAGACTTTTATCATTTTCTATTAGTACACGGACTCCGGTGACCTCAAATAAATCTCAGCATCCGTCTGCCCAGTTTACCTCAGCAAGGGTCGAAATCAGCCCCACAGCAGTCATTTAAGCAAAACAACTTTAAAACTAAAGAAAAAGTACAAACCTGTTTCCAAATAAGTCGGGACGCTGTATAAAATGTCAATTAAACTGAATGTAATGAATTGCAAATCATGTAAACTTATATTTAACTGAAAATCGACCAAAGACAACATTAAATGTTGAAACTGAAACATGTCATTGTTTTATGAAAAATATATGTTCATTTTGAATTAGATGCCATCAACACGTCTCAAGAAAGTTGGGACATGTTTCCCGTCATTTGCAAATCATCGCATACTGTTTTTATTTTCATAGCATACCAACTTTTTTGCGAACAGCGTTGTAGTTTCAGACTCCCGTCATCGTGCATGTTGGCACACTTTGGGTATGAAATAAGCCTTCATTAGGGACATTTCTTTCACGGGTTTTTTTCTGCTACGACAGGTCAAAACGTTTGTCACTAAAAAGGTTCATTGCACCGATTGGAAGAAGAAGAAGAAGAAGATGAATCTGTACATTCTGATTAGGAGACGCCGAGCTGAAACCCCAAATACATCAGTGTTGTGTTGTGACGTACTGTTGGGGCCGTTGTGTCTGTACAGAAGGACGTGAAGCTTGATGAACGGTGCAGTAAACAGCATGAAAGCTACCGAGAGTCTAAATGGACTCCTAATGGACGTAATGGACCATCAGTATAGAGTGGACACGACAAGCCAAACACTATGTTCCTTTGAACACGGCATCCTGCAGGTCGTGTCTATAGCTCGACCTATATGACCGACACGTATAAAACATACTGTGACTTTAAAAAGAGCTGCAGATTCACAAGTATATTCACTTTCTTTCATGCGGTTATTTAGAGGGTGTTAATGATTTCAGTTCATGAGCATCTAAAACCAAAAAATGTTCTGTTGTGTTTTAAACCTCAAGCTTAACTTTGATGCTATTTAAATAAATTTCATCAGTCACCTGTTAAAAACAAAAAAACAAAAAACAGGTTCTGATTGGAAAACATCAACATGACAAATCAAAAATCTCCGTCTTACCGCGTTGTTTCCATTTCCATTTAAATGTAAGCCACTGTCGAAGAGCGGAGAGGATACTCGACTGTGATTCGGCCCCGGAGAACCTGAGACAGAAAAAAACAAGAGGATCAGAGATTCATGTTTGGTACAAAAAGGCTTCTGAAGAATCACTGTTAAACATTTAGTTCAACTTCATGGTGTGTCTATGGCTATTTTATTCCTTCTCTCACAGAGAAAGTAAGTCAGGAGTTGCAGATAAACCAGCGCCGTGTTGAATTTTAAGGGGTATTATTGACTTTATTTTGCTGCCCTGCCTCTAAGCCGCGGAGTGTCGACCCGCAGGCGGCATCCAGAAGTGACGAATGCTGTGCTTTGATATGATATTAGCTTGGCGTTGGAGGCCCTGCTTTCTGAGGCGGTCACACTCGGTAAAATGTGGCAAGTGGCTCCTGGTCTCTGCTGCTCGTCATCTGGTGCCACCGCACAACAAAGGGCAGCTTAGAGAGAGAATACGACGTGAACCTTTTGTTGCTGTCAGGCAACAAAACCTTGAATCGCCGGGCCAAAACAGCCCACAGTGAAAAAAACCTGAGCGTCTCTGTACCGACGCCTTCCTGTGAATGTGAACTTACCCACAAGATGTGAAGGCTGGATTTCTCACAGCTCTCCCTTTGAATTGGGGAGAATGTGGAGGTTTACCAACTGAGCTATAAATATTCATGCGCACCTAATAGTATTAATTATTGTGCTCCATCTGTGTGCTCTCCATAATTAGGTAAATTGTACAAAATGAGTCTTGTGTTTGCCGTGAGGAGAAACGATTTGTATTACATGGAGTTCATTCCTGCTTTTTGCTTGCAGTCAATTCACAAGACAACAATTACTGGTGGCTCCGCAGTGTTTCTGTCTAACAAGCGACCGAACATCTGAAGGCCCCGATGCTACACAAGACGTTCCCATGTGCAACAAACTGTGAGGATGATGTGTTGGCTGGGTTAACCATACATACGTTGGTAGTTTAAAGGGATAAGCTTCTTTCTCAGAGTTAGATGATCAAAACTAGAATCAGATATTGGAGTAGTATCAACACTCTGATCTCACTTCAGGGCAAAAAGTTCATTAGCCTACCAGCTGGAAAACTCCATCTGCTGAGGAAAACAGTGGGATGTGGTTGAGAGACAGTAAAGTAACCCTGAGGAAAGAGGTTGTTGTTGTTGTTTTTTACATTTGTTGGTTTAAAAATAAAATCACACTACATTTTTCTTGCTAGGACAGTTGACTTAAACACAAGCATAACATTTCCTGCAAACGTTTTTCTAGGTTTGGAAACAGGTGATGTCACAGATTGCTGAGCACCAATCAGAATTCAGCAACATTAGAATTTGAAATGTGATTGACGGTTGATGGGTTGTTTGCTTATGTTGGACGGACACCCTCAATCAAAACGGTTGCCACTGTTTTCTTACAATAAAGAGTCATTTGTAATTTAAACCATTACATTTGTCATGTTTGCATGTAAAAACTACACATTATCAAAATAGTTAAAAATGAATGAATCAGTTGCAGTCAGATCTGATGACACCACACCACCAGTGTCCAGCTGGAAGAAGCAACCAACAGTGCTTTACGAGTCACCTTTATGACAAAGTAGTCTCACTTATGTAAGCAATGTTCCACAAACCTGATAAATGTATTTACTTCTGCCTTAAAAACGTCTTCATGTTCTAATTTTCCTGCTCGCCATCGCTCTCTGACTGCGCTGCCCTCCATCCTTCACTCTTCACCTTTTATCAGCTCCACATGGATGATTTCACTGGCTCAGATTTCATCTTTTCAAGCTGTCGAAGGTAAGTGCAGCTCTGGGTGTTTCTGACATTACTGCTCGCCTCAGGCCACCGAGCGTGACAATTTCTAACTGTGAAATAAATGCTCATCTATTGAACTGATTTAAAGGGTAAAGTTGAGCAAAAAAAAAAAAAGGACCATCTCCACCGTAAATGCAGTTTAGAGCGTGTAGTGCTTATTTAGTTGGATGGACGCTTACCTAGAGGCAGTTTTAGAAATGATGGGACTTCTCGCAGGTAGCGAACGGTGATGGTGACCTCATCTCCTGCTGTACGCAAGAGGTGAACCTGGCAGGAGCGAGAGGGATCGACAGACAGATTGTGAGTGATGCAGCCAGATAAAACTTCATCTCACATAAATGATACAAGCTACAGTCTTGTCACTGTCTGAGCAGACAAAATGTAACAAGAGATGAGTGAAGAATATTTAATCACAAGTTAAACCCTGAACTGCAGTGGTTTCACTTGAAGCATCAAAAGGCAGAACTTCAAGGCCAGCGCTTCTCTCATGACAGGTAGCGGCAAAGTGACAGCTGAAACAGCAAAGTAATTAGGCTCTGAATATCTGATTATCTCATGTCTAAGTGATATAAAATATGTCCTCAGAAATGTCGAGCCTCAGACCCAAAGAGGCGTTCACGTCGGTTTAACTGTTCTCCAGGCATCTTATAAAAGGGGGGAAATACAAAATTGTCCCATGTAAGGTCGCCTCTACATACAACTCAGTATCACTGCAAAGCATGAAATAGACATGCACGTCCACCACAGTAAAACGTGAGATAGCCACGCTTTGCCATTCGGGAGGCAGAGGTTTGAATCCAGGAGGCGACCATGTTGTTGTTTTTTTGTTTTTTTTCCTAATCCCAACCATGTTTTTCCTCCAAGGTTCATTTTCCTATTAATCACATGACTATGCATGCAGTAGGTTTCATTTCCACCAACAACAAGATGTGAAACTGTCACGCCTAGACAGGCCAAAGCGTGTGTATTTCACGTTTTGCAGTGATCCCGTGTTGCTACATACCCTAAATGCACATTGCAAACAAAACCCTCGCTATCCTCTCCAACACTGGTCGCCTTTCATACTTCAGCCTGAGCATCTGTCGGTGCCGACAGTGCGACAGGCCGCCATGAAAAGCTCTGGATTTCGTTCCGAGGAGAAACTGCTCATTATGCGTTTTGACGCTCTGGAGGTGAATACAGTGAACAGCTGTTTGGAGCTGCACGAGGAGACCGAGATGACAGACAGGAGGAGTGTGAGCGGGTGCGCAGGGAGATGGAGGGATGGTGGCAGACAATAAAGGAGAATTTTAACAGATGGAGAAACTACACAGGAGAGAAATTAAGCAAAAAAGGGTGGTTTTAATGTGGAAAAACGTTTGCCAAATACTGCCACCCTCACTGCTTGAGCAGCGTTTGATACCGATCTACTTCCTTTTCAGTCTTTTCAATTTGTCACAGTGTAAACCGCAAGAAAAACAGACTCCTGCCAAGATGACAACTCGGATTGTTAAAGCGCACCCCCATGTTGATAACCAACCGGATCTGGTGATGAATCTGAGGAGGATGGAGAGTAATGGATGGCTGGAGCAGAGTATTGGCTTTTGGCAACAGTTAATTACAAACATACTCACAACTTCCTCATGTGTACAATGCTCTACATTTATGCCGTTGACCTGCAGAAAGCAACAGAGAGAAGCAAACACTTAAGATATAGTTTAGAAAGTGTGATGAATCATGAAATGATTAACATTTGTTTAAGAAAAGACTTCAATTGGCCAAAAAGACGTTTGTAAAAAGATGTGACGGACGAGAAGCAAAACAACTAAAGATATGCAAAGTGCCAACAGCCACTAAGAGACAAAACAAAAAAAAACTCAATGAAACACAAAATGACTAAATTGAGATGCAAAACAACTGAAGCGAGGAAATTCAAAGTCACAGAGAGAAAAGATGATGCCGTTGAGAAGTTGTGAAGACAGACTAACTCTACAATATATCAGCTAAACATCCAATGAAAAAGGAACTTCCACGACCTCGGACATTTCTGTAAACGCCAGCAAACACGTCACAACTCGTGAACTCGAGGCTTGTAGAGTTACGATGTCGTGAATACCACAAGAGGGCGCCGTTCACGTGGACTCTTCCCGTGTACGCGGTAAATACGACAACATTTGAACACAACACGAGATGCAAAACAGCAAAGAGATATAAGACAACGACAAGAACAAGACAGAAAAGAAAAAAAAAAACCACAAGAAAGAAACAAAAAGACCACAGAGACACAAATTACTGCAAAGAGATGCAAAACAACTAAAAGGAAACAATTACAAGACAAACTTACAACAACAGAGATGCAAAACAGTTGCACTGAAACACACCACGTAACAAACTTTCAGTGTGTGTGTAAGAGGTGGAGGACATTTTACTTGTCTGTGTGGTTACATATAGCAGTTATTTATTAATTTTCATTTCAAATTAAAAAAGTTACAAGCTATTTGGTCTTTAGAGAACCAGGGTGTTCAATTTGAGTCTTCACAACTTTTAAAATATTAATAATTTGCACTCGTTTTTCAGCGTCCCCCTCCTGGACCCCCAAATTTAAACGTTTCCAAACCCACCGCGGCTTCAAGTGTACGTACGGATGCACTATTCTGTAGCGTGACAGCTCAAATAAGTCACCGCAAATGAATATGAAAAGGTGGTGATGCAAAGGTGGACGCAGTAGCAATTCAATTCATAATATAATTCGTAACAATTTCCAATATGAATGTTAATTTTTGCTTCCTGTCCATTGAATCTACTTAATATTCTGGATAAACAGCTCATCCAATAAACACGCCAGACAGATTCAAATGACCTTTTTAAAAGATGAATATAATTATTAAATATTGGACACTTTTAGCAGCTATTCTAAAGGAACATCGGCAATTATTTTTGATGACCTTTTGCCACAGGCTCGAGAACAATGAAGTGTTATTTAGTTAGAATGAAATAATGCGTGCGCAGTAGCAAAACATTTCACCACAATATTATCTCTTTAAAACAGCAGAAAAGACACAAGAAGACACATTTGGTTAAAACATTCTGCTCCCATTTCCTCTAATTAATTACACCGCCAAAATAAAAGAGGGCCAAAGTTGCCACTCGACCCTCGAAGCAAATAGGTCACGAACTGATGTACCAACCTGCAGCACGGCGTCGCCGACGAACAGCTTCCCCGTCTGATCGGCTGCAAGCGTCAGTTGTCAAGTGTCAGAGGTTAATGAAAACATTTCAAAATAATTGCTCATTTCATACATGGTAATGTGGTGGAAATAGCAATCACTGTCTCCTTCTGACTAATCTCTGGTAACATCCTACAGCTCGGACAAAGAACACAGGAAAGCATGAAATTTGAAACTAATCAGGATATAAACTCATTTGCGGCGGCACGGGAGGAAACAAGAGCTCCGTGGTGAAAAGAATCGCAAAGCTCTGTGAAAAAAGGGCTCTTAATGTCCCTCTGGGTATGAAGACATGACTCTCGCATCCAAAAAGGTATTGAGAGACATGTGGGCAAAAAGACAAATTACAGGAGAATGATTTGCTCACATGACGCTCCGATATTGCATCATAGCTGGAAGCGGAGAGGTCATCGCTTCTTGTGATTTAACTGACAGACATGATGAAAGTATTTTTCCTTCCATCTAGCCAACAGCATGGTCCGGCTACTGTTTACTTCTTCACAGCATTTTAATGCTCAGTGATCATGAATAAGCGCCCTATTGGACACAGTTAAAAATACATGTTATCAACAGTTTATCTGTTTGATTTTGTGTTTACCAGTAGGTGTACATAAATAGTTCAACCAGTAAAACTGAGTTTACCAGAATATGTCAGAATCTGGGGATGAAGTTTGTTTTCTTACCGAGAGTTGGAAGCCAGGATTAAAACCAACCTCACGCCACGCTGAAAGTCGATCTATATTAAACTCAGCCCGTAAAGACTGGAAAGTGGGAAAGAGCGAGCCAGCACCTGTAATAGGTGACTTTGTGACATGAGTCATCCTCTTAAATTATGATAAGATAGAAAAACATGGTGCACAGCGTATTTTCATATGATGGACTACAGCAGCATGTCTGTGTTTTGAAGAAAATGTTGAGTTGGATTTCACAACCAAAGGCCATCCATCTCTGTACAATCACAAGCTGCTGTTTTTACATTTCTTTTATGTAGAGTTGACCGATTTATTAAACCAGGTTTATATTCTCCCTCTTGTTTCCACTCTTTATGCTAAGCTACACTAAACTCCGCTGGACACCATATCAAAGCAGCAGACAGTAAAGTGGCACAGATTTGACTAATTAAATGTACTCATCCTGTGCAGCTGTGTGGTATCTTCTGCTGGATTTTCTACACATATCACTAAAAATTAAACTTCACCCGTCTGACCATTTTTTTGTATCTTTGCCATCTTTAAATGATTTTCAAATACATTTCTCTGGGTTTAAACATTTGGCTGCCCAGCATGAGTTCATAATGAGTTTTATTTAAACAAAAACAAAAACACAATAGATGTAACCAAGTCTCCTATTACAGATGCTAGCTGGCTCTTTCCCCCTTTCCAATCTTTATGCTAAGCTAGGCTAAACATGACCTTATTTTGGCTCCATTACGTAGGACTGGCATTAATCTCCTCCGACTCCGAGAAAGAAAGTTTGTTTTCCCTCAAATGTTGGCGTATTCCTTTACAGTAAGGAAAATCCCCTTCACACACTAAGAAATTCTCCTTTAAGTCCGCTAATGATGCCATCAGCGTTGTCTTATTTGGGGTTTGCCGACTACAGATTTAGAAGTGTGTTGGTGTCTGAACGACGGGAAAAGAAAAGGCTGCTCGAGGGGAATTATGGAAAATGTAGGCACTGCTGCGTTCAATTGAATCTTTGTTTACTGCGGTAAATTAAAATGCCATCAAAATATCAAACACCTTTTACTGACTTCATTTACATTTCCACATTACAGTAGCGAGATAAAACCTTCTTACCTACTTGATCTTTAAAAATCTTTGAAATCACCACCGGCACGTTGTGCTCCGCGCCTCCCTGGAAGGCAGCAGAGAAAGATGGAGATGAAGCTCGCTCGGTTTCGATGCTGCCAAAACTGCTTTCACACACAAGCAGTCATCTCTGCCACCGCAAAGCCTTTTCATTCCTACTGTAGTCTCTCCATAATCAAAACTTATCTGCTTACTTTGATGCTTAAGCCCAGACCGCCAGTCGCTTGTCTCCGCAGTACAACAGTTCTGTGCTTTAGAAAGTGGGAGTTTCTTATTGGCAAAAGGATATTGTGAACATTGAAACAGTATTCTGGAGTTATGCGGCATGAATTACAATGCAAAGCTCGAGCCCTCGGGCGCACTTACATTTACTTGGGATTCACTTCCACTTGTGCAAACCACATCCAGCTTCTGTATGGTTAATGCCTCTTTGGTCAATTTCAGGCAGACATCATGGGTATTGTTGGTCTCCTCATTGTACAGCAAAGCAATTCCAGATTTTGTCTGTTGGAATTGAGAAGAGCATTGACATTTTGCCAAGCAGAGCAATTACGTACACAAAGAACATTTTAATCCTCTTTTCTCAATGTGTCACTTGTGTACTCCGTTCGACTGGTCTAGTTTTGGGTTAATTGGTTTGGCTTGACATTGTGAAACCTTTGTGCAAAAGAAAAAAAAAAAAAAAGGATTTCAGACTTTCAATTCAATATCTTTTCAATATCTTTAACTATGACAAAACAAGGCAGTCGTACTGGCAATTTTTCACAATTACACAAATATTTAAATACCTGAAAATTTAACACCTTCAATTTAATGCTCTATTCTCTGAACAAAATATGTAAACACCAAATTAAATAAAAGCAGCAAATATCTAAAGACAAACCATTTTATTTTGCCTGCATATTAATTAAATGACTGCTAGATGGCATCTTTCCAAATTTCACCATGTTCTTAGTCATATTTCAAAGTATATAGCTCATTTGAGTAAAAGTACTGATACCACACTACGGAAATACTCCACTACAAGTAAATGTTCTCCATTAAAAACCTTACTTAAGTAAAAAGTCACAACTATTATTGGTAAAATATTACTTTAAGTATCAAAAATGCATTTTGCTGCACTAGAATTATAAATTACGTAAGATGCGTATCGTGATCAGTGTTTCTAAAGGCTGTGCTGACGGAGGGAGTAGGGAAGGGTCACAAATCTTGATGTATTCGTTATAATCTACAAAATCGATTAGTACATGCGACTCGTGTTTCCTGATTTCCCGTTTTTACCGGTGCCCGGTGGCAGTAGTGCACATAAACTTGGTCTGCCAGCCACATTAAATAACATCAGGAGGAGAAGAAGAAGAAAACGCTGCTTTCAGGGGTCAGGAGCTGTGCAGGTAAAACTATCCCGTTATTAGATATCCCGGTGTGAACATGGCAGAACATGCAAAGAAAACTATTCCTTCAAAACATAAATGAAGATGAGGTGTGGTGCTAACCATGCAGGTTATGCTGGCACACGAGTCCTCCACCGCTAAGTTCAGAGTAAATTTTGAAAAGTAGTTTTGCTGGAAATGTCCATCCCGAGTAGGAACTGACTGTTTCTTCAAGCTTAACCACAATCCAGCCACAAGAGTCAATAAGATTGACGGATTACCTGGTGCATAAACACATGAAAGAATAACATTTGCTAGAAAAACATTTGCCAGTTGACTGTGAAGGGAGGAACTAGACACACAAACTTTGATACACAAAGTGGACAAAATTAAAGGAACACAAATAAAGTGCCGTCCTGAGCGCCGAACAATCGACGAGCCCAAACGCTCACTGCTCAGTTGAATCAGCATGTTTTTGACAGTTTTATCAGAAATCATTTGAAGCTTCACAAATATGATTTATTGATGTCTCTGTTGAATTTCAGTGATCGTGTCCACCCCCTCTTTCACTTGATAAGAGAGCAGGTTTTTACTCTCTGGTTTCCCTTTTGGCTGAAGGATTATCAAACACCTCCTACGACACTGTTGATGATAAGTAGTGCACGACATAAGAGGGCCTTACCAATTCAATCCTGTTATCAATGCTTTACACTTACCATTATCAAGGTGTTAAAATACTTTAACTAAAATATGGAAGACTTAAGCTCACAAATAAAGGCTGGAATAATTAAGTATTATAATTCATCATTTTGCATAATTATTGGAATCATTTCCATTCATATCTATAAAAACAGGTGGATGAATCTAACACGTGTCATATTTCAATATTTCCATGTAATTTTCCTTCTGTCTTATTTTTCAATCACATAAGTGGAGAATTATTTCCAGCAACTGTTTATCTCAAGACATTTCAATGAGCATCTATTGACATAAACATGGATTCAGTTTCAAAGCCAAACAGAACTGCCACTACTTGTACGTGCATTATGATTAGACTTGTACTATAATAGTGGCATAACAATAAGTTATGACACCAAGACAAATAAATAATTAATCACAATCAACTAAACTTCCATGACCGTGATGGTCCGATTCCTGAGTTGTGGTGCTGAATAATGACCAGAAAAGTGTTTGCAGAGTTCTGGCCACAAATGTGTTTTGCGAGGTCGCAGTGATTTTGACTTTTGACCCTCAAAGTCAGATCAGTTCAACCTTGAATTCAAGTGATTGTTGGTGCCAAATTTCAATAAATTCCTTTAAGGTGTTCACAAGGATGGATGGACGGACCGGAGGTCAGAGCGACCTTTGACCTCTAAAATCTGATCAGTTCACTCGAGTCCAAGAGAACATTTGTGCTGAATTTGAAGGAAGTCCCTCAACGGCGTCCTGAGATACCGCGGTGAAGTGGGAGAGTGGGACGGACGAACAACCAGAAAACATCACTGGCACCGAGGCATAAATACATGTTCGTACACGCAAGGCAGGAACCAGTTAAAAAAAAAAAGGTCAAGAGAAACTAAACCTCAGTGGTTTGTTGTTGTATTGTTTTGCAGGTAACGTCTAGATTTCTGTAGAATAGTATAGGATGCACCGATGTGCTGCTCAGTGATCAGACTGTGTGAAAAAGGTGACGATAAGTATGCGCCCGAGGTCAAACCAATTCTCTTTAAAAGAGACTTGGGAATGAAAGTCGAGCTCTGTTCCCACCGAGAAACACAATAAATGAGGACTTTGTGGAAACGTGGCTGCAGCAGCAGAGTGGCTGAATTAAGGGGGCGCAAAACAAGTCTGAAACTTTTATGGCACACAAATCGGCGTCCTCGACTGAAACGACCAACGGAAACCGGTTTCACCTCCCTTACTTTGTAGTCCGTCACTGCCCGACCGCCGAGGCGGCTCCCTGCTGTGTTTCTTAACAATAACACAACAATATGGAGGAGGACAAATGTTACCAGTGTCTTCAACACTGAATCACATTTGACATTCATACATACAAAAGCCATTTGAAGGCGGTAAAGTCTCCATAATTGTGTTGAGGAGGTTGATGCAGTCTACTGGGGACAAAAGAGCTTTTGTTTGGCTGCTGACAAAACAGAAAGAATGAGAAACGAGTCTCTGAGCACTTTATATCAAAAAACACTAATGACCTTCTCGTAATTTAACCAATTTCAGAATGAAGATCAGCCTGATAGAGCCTGTAAATAAATTCAGAGTCAGAAAGCTGGGACAGAAACAGCTGCTGTTCACCGTGAATGAGACACTACTCATATAAAAGCACATCGTTTGAAATAATACAGACGAATGTTGTTGTTGTCTTACTGGAGAATTTAGCTTGAATGAAACCACGAGGATAGCATACCATTGTTTTGCATGTAGCGCACATTCTTAAACCTTAAAATGTACTGTTGCTGGCTCGGTGCTGAAGTAATTGGTGTGAAATGAACTAAAACTTTACTAAATGAGTTGCTAAAGGGCTGACAGGTTGATTTTAAGGTGAATTCCCTACTTAAAGCCATGAAAAAAACAATCCTTCACCCTTGGTGGAGTTTTTAGTTTGATTTAGATGCAATAGATGGTGTTTCGAATTCCTATAGTGAACAAAGATTTAGTTACATATTATTAAATATTAAGTGATGGGCCCGTTTATAAAAATATCCAAAGTGTAGGAGCTGTGTGGGAGCTGATGTCCCCAAATAAAATACCATTTTATGGTATATCTCATTTATTAGCCCTGTGCTTATGGTTCAGATGATATTCTCTCAAGGCGGGCTGTCAGTCTTTAATCCAATGATAAAAAAAAAAAAGATAATAATAACAGTCTTTGACATTCAGATCACAGCCGCTGCAGAAGCATTTGTATTTGTACTTTATTCAAAGCTGAATTGAGTTAAAATCTTTTGACAGCGTATCATAATCATCATGCTGACTGTGGTCGAATGAGGTCCTCTTCTCCCCTTTGAAAAATCGTACATGTGTGTGTGTGTGTGGGGGGGGGGGGGGGGAGAGAGGTGGGGGGGGGGACAGACAACCTAATGCATTCCTGTACAACAGCCCTGCAATAAATCACCCTTTATGTTGTAACCCTGTCTTCATATCTAGATCGTCACATACAGACATTAATAACATTTTATTGAACTCATTTATTGAATTTGAATCCTCTATGTAACCTTTTTAAGTAGGTTTTTTTTTTTTAATCATTAACAAGATGGTTGTAAAATATTTAGGCAAAGGATTTCTACCTGAAGAATACAGCACAAGGACGGGGAAGCGAACTGCACACTTAAGGCCTCACCTGATGTCTACAATTCATTTCAAGACATCAATATTTACTTGGACGAAGATTTTCAAACAACATATCGACTGTGGGCACCAGATATGATGCCCACATGGTCGGCGGGGAATTTCACCGATAAAAAGTTGTGTTTTTCTGAAGTGTAGAAGACTAATGAATCTCAGCACGAGTTGCTGAATGAATTAATAACGAGCAGACAGAAGTGGTGGAACGACTGCTGTGAAGTTGTCTGACCTCACAGAGGCAGGAGAAGGTCGAGGCGGACGTCTTGTCAGAGTGTGAAGGTTCTTCTTGCGTACTTGGTTCACACTCTCACGCCCAAATGAATTGGAGGGCAATTTGACCTGACAGCTGGTCATTAGCCAGGTTGGTCACACTGGCTGGAGGACTGCTTATGAACATGTCACCAGTTGAGATCCCATCAGTGATGTGCTTGAAGAGAAGCTGAGTTTATATCTTATTTTCTAGATTTTAAATAATAGAGAACAGGCAGGAGTTGCTGGATATTTCAAGCCTCTTCTCTTTATCACACGCTTACAGGTACTGATAACTTTAATATTTCTCTTTAACAGTAAGTTTTAATATCTCGTCACAATCAAAGTTAAAGTTTGGGGAAAACACAACAGCATCTGGGAGCCATATGCTTCTACCAGCATCTGTATCAACACTGGAGCTTTTATTCATGACCTTTTACCCCCCAAGGAGCAAAAAAATATTCTTAAACCTGGGGTATTGTTTGAAAACCAGACTAGCGAACATTCAATAAAACCTTTATTTTTCGAGCTTTGGCTCTAAATATAAATGATTGCATTTGCCCTAAAAAAAATAAATAAAATAAATAAAAAAAAAAACATGAAACGTACAAGATTAGGTCAAATGTATTTAAAGCTTTTAATTTGATATGAAGGCTTTTAATTTGAAAAGAAAACAGGAAGTCATAGCATTAGGACGGCCGACGGTGCAACTTTCCACTCACTCATAACGCAGCCTGTCTGTAGCCTTAAACAACAAAACAGTCCAACGGTGTCATCCAACATGTGCTCATGTTTCATTCAGCTCTGAAAGAAAGCATCGCACCTGCTCTTCTGTACATTATATTATGTTTATGCAGTACACACAAATGTGCCCACAGTAAACATTACGGCAAGCATTTTCCATGAGTTTTTTATTTCAGTCAAAACCAGGTAAATAAGTGCATGTATATTACATCGTGCAGCTTATTGCAACAGCTGAACTATAACGTTCCTACAGTCCGTTAAAGAGATCATTCAAAATATCATGGCTTTTCCAGTCGGAGATGACTGATAAGATACCAGAGCCAGAAGAATGATTTTACCAAAAGCAATTTGTTTGCCAAAGCTTCACAATCTTATCTACGTTTTAATGCTGCCAAATTCTGATTGGTGCACAAAAGCCCACATCGCCGTTCCAAACCAAATCCCCAACCTCTCTGAACCACAGAAGAACACACACAAATCAGAGATCTTTACTAGGAAATAACCAAAAGACTTCCCAAATTTGGCAAGAAAAAAAAAAAGCGTGTTCATCTCAGACTCACTCTGAGAAAACATTCTGTCTGCATTATCAGTTTTAAGGTCCAACAAAACCAACCGACTTCCATCGACAATCAGCAAAGCAAATCTCCGTCCGGCATCATTTGCATGATTTCTTTTGTGCAATAGATGTTTTTCACTTCAAACACAAAATTCTCCAACAGACCTCACAAAAGAAAACAAATTTCTTTCTGATATTTTCATCAAGTTTCCGTCTCATCCGTAGAAATTCATAAAGCTCAGACTTTATGACTCAACTTTTTTCATTGTGAAACTTTTTCCAACTTGCACAGTCGTGACTTTGCCTCCATTCACACTGCCTGAGAAAATCTGCATCTAGCTGCACCTGCTGGCATCTTTCCATCAACTTTCAGCAACTGTGTCGCACATTCAGCACTATACAGCAGATAAGAACTTTTAAAAGAAGAAACGCACATAACCGGGACTTCCTGCCGTTTGCTAAAATATAAAAACTCATCACCAGTCATTTAACACCACAGTATACAATTTAACGTGTCATTTCTCTTGTATTCAACACCGTTCTCACCGAGTCTCAACCATCTCCAGCTTCAATCACGGAGGCTCAACTATCCCAAACGCATGGACGTTCATCATGAGAGGAGGGAGAAGAAGAAACTGAAAACTATTCTGGAAATAAAGCAAACGCATTCTGGACTTTCTTCTTCTGCGTCAGTACTGTAATTCTTATTATACAAGTGGTTCCAACCCAGAGATCTGATTGGTCAACTGAACATTTGTTAGCGGCTCAAATCAGCATAAACAGCACACCGTAATCATCACTAGAAATATCACTCCCCCTCCTCAATGGCAATATATTCATTTAAATTGAATTTCATATAATATAATGTTGTTTAGAATTGTTATTAAATTTAAACCATTTGCCGAAATCTGGTCTTTTTTTTTTTTTAATCCTTTTTTTGTCACTGAGCACCGTAACACCACAGAGCGTCGCACACTTAAAGTCCTAGCAGCAGCGAGCTTGAACGGGTTTTAACAAACGAAACTGCACTAATATCTTGTGTATATATATATAAATAAATACACGAGTCCATGGATATCTTTTTTAAACATATATCTTACTCTCAACCAGACTGAGCTAGCTGAGCACTTTAGTGTTTCTATTCGTTTGTATTTATTCAGTTTGAGAAACCATCTCTAGAAAGCAATAAAACCGACGAGACATCCTCTCTGTTGCTAGGTGGTTGCTAAGGATCGGCCTACTTCCTGGAGTAGTAAACATTGCATAAATCCCATAAGAGTCTACTGATGTGACTGTTTTCCAGTTATTAGTCATACCCCCTGTGTTGCCATGGAAATGGAGATCACACAAACAAAAAGCTTTATATTTTGAGAGCGAATGTAAACACTTTTTGATTACATATTTTATTTTGTTGGTAACTTGTTGCATAATCGCAATAATACACGCGAGTCTGTGCTTTAACATCATTATTGGCACGATGTACTTAAGCATCACTGAAGTTGAAGCACACCCTCTCGTGTAATAGTACTTAAATGAAAAGCAACAACAGTGTTATGTGCTTCTACTAAAACTCACTAAACTGCAGGAACTTTTCGTTTCACAAACAATTCATACAAGTAGGTTTTGAAACTCTTGCAGCCATCAATATAATGCAGAAAGCAAAATATGAGTAATGTAGAATTAGTGAGTACGCTGGGAGCATCGTTAAATAAGAAGGGTCACATATCTAGAATAAAAACAAACTACCTTAGGTTGAACTCTGTAATTTATGATGTGGGCAGCTGAACACACTGAAGGGGATATCTATCTGCCTCAAGCATAAAACAGAGACAGGACAGGAAAAAGAGCAGTACAAGTACCCACAGTGTTTGTCCAAAGGGAGAAAACAAGGAAACAAGGTTGAAGAAAAATGTCACAATTTGTTGAAAGAGCAGCACCTCTCAATTGTGTGAGATGGCGGCTGAAAGAGGTCGACTCCAAAGCATCATCTCAACTCTTTATAGTGTTTGTACCAAGGTATCACAGTCATGGATCCAATGGGAGAGGTACACTTCTCAGAGTTGAAAGAAGTGAGCCAGAGCGACATCCCACTTGCTTAGCAAAACTGAAGTGGACAAAAAAAAGGAGAGAGAAACACGCCCGTATATACTCAGTGGATCACAAGTACCAGGAAGCACTTTTTCGAGCTAAATATTGTTGCTAAGAGCCATTCTTATCGACTGTTTTGGTAAGTGGCACATTGCCAGCTCCCCAGAAATGAAGCACTGCTGTCTTCATGCGAGTGCACCGAGGTCGAGACGACAGCGTGTTTTCCCTGTGGAGCTACAACATTTCCACAGCTGAAGCAAAGAGACTTTTAACCGGTCCTGCAGCATCCCCTAATCTTTAAGGCCTGTCTGGCGTTTAGGGTTCAGTGGCGTTTTATCAAATCCAAATCTGTTCAAATCCCTAATTAGGATTTCCCCTCATTCTCAGGTAACTAAAGTTATAAATAACTAAACCCAAAAGATTCAATTTAGATCTGTAACCAGCTTTTGTTGTCTGAAGAGGCAGAAACTAATTCATGTTCAAACCAACCGCTGCAATCTGTAAATGAGCAATAGATTAGAAACATGAAATGTTGTTTAAATGTGTTTGACACATTGAAATAATACTCTTCCTATTAAAGATAAGAACTTGATAAGATTAAAACACTGATATGTTTGAATACAAGTTTAACTTCAAGATTCTGCATTTGGCGTGAAGTAATCAGCTTCAACCTTTACGTCTGTTTTCTCTTGTCTCGCTATGAAAAGTGAAATTCATTCATTCAGAGAAACCAGAGAGCACAAAGGATTTTGTAAAGGTTGTAAAAATGTAACTAGTTAATATCTAACATTGTGAACACTTGTGGGAACTGGTATGTATAGATCCCATTATTTGTCCAATTTTTGTCAAATAAATCATCAAATAAAATATGTTTTTATGATCCATGACATTGTAACTGTGTTATACTGAACTAAAGGCTTTTTTGATGAATGTGCCGTGTCCACAGAGGTGCAGGTTTTGCTGTTCAGCCCACAGTGAGCAAAAATATGAAAGGAGCCAAAAAACGACGTCCAGAAACTGCTCAGGGTTCAGAGGGTTTTAATACGATGTCGTTGGTTTTCATCGCGTCACTCTAGTCAGATCCTATTAAGAATTTAGAGTCTGAATTGTTTCTAGTCTAGTAGCTTCCTATTATACAGTATAATAAAGATGTATTCATTAAACTAGAGTCTGTACATGGCATGGCTTTATTCATAAATGCAAAACAAATGACTGTACTCATTTCACAAAGCTCGGGTTTTCTGCATGTAATAATCCACACAGCTCTGTGCCTCAATCTCTCCTTCTGATGTAGAGATGACATTTCAGTTCTTTTTGGCTGTGATGGATAAAAATAATAATAAAAAAAAACTTTCCAGACACTGATAACCTTGAAAAGCACCACAACTGTCAAGCCTCACACACACAAACACACACAAATCACTGATACAAACATAGCCAGCAGCCAGAGCTCAACTCCAGATACAGACTTTTTTATTATTTTTTTTATCGAGATCAATCATAAAACCATCAGAACCTGTCCGCACAGTGGAAGATGTGGAAGGTGGTTAAATATCCTCGACTTAATCCACTCGCAGCCCACCAAAGCAAATCCCACTTCAGTTCTATCGGATCAGTTTAACATGAACAAACCCCTCATCAAGGATTTCATACAGTTGCAGGCATGACTCATGAGTTTTGATCACTGGAACCGACATCACTCCCAATTTTCTCTGTCTGACTTCAGGCCAATAAAACCGCACTCATCTGAACCTAGAGGCTCTTAATGAGCATGAAATATTGAGCGGGCTAAAAATCCAACCAACGCCTACTTTATGCATAAAATAAAAAACCTCAAACACCATGAACAGTCGACATCAGTTAACTGTGATCAAGAAAAATTAAATCCAAGTCGTAGTTTTACATACCAGCGGTCTCATTAACGACCAAGGAGCTCAAAGGCAGAACATGTGGACGTGGCCTCAGCGGCACCGCAACAACAGCACGTCTTTAGAAACAGGAAGCGGCTGTATGTATGACGAGTACAGCGTGATGTTGGCAGGTGGCACAATTACTACTTCTGTCAAACTGAACACTTTCATCTGGATCTCTTCAAGATCTTCACATTTAGAAATCAGACTGAGAACCGAAGATGAAAAGAAAAGAAAAAAACCAGCTCTATTCAGTTTGTCGCCTCTTTTCAGGTCAATTAAAACTGTCCTGGGGTTGACAGCTGGGACACGGCTTTGGATGCACAGTTTCACTGAAAGACTAGAATGTCGACATCTACAAGAAAGGTCCTTTATGATTATTATTATTTTAATAATTCAATCAGGCAGCAACATGTTAACATCGATGGATATAAGGGGCATATTCTCATTTATTCATTTATTCTCTGGCTTCCACATCTAAAGTGCAACCCCATATATTTTAACTGAGTCTCATTTTTGCCAGCATGCAGCCGATGACTATATATTCAAATGGGTTTAACTTCTGGGTCTAAAAAATTAAGGCTGATGCGGAAGTGCCTTAAACTGCAATACCAGCGAGTGCCACTAGAGGTCGGCTCCAAAAAGCCTCCGGCTCCATAGACTCCCATTCAACTTCTCTCATCAAATCCAAAGTGAATAAAATGTGTCCATCAGTTATCTCGGTGTTGTTAGCTAAAGTCACTCCTTCTTATTAGTTTTCTGGAGGTCCATCTGAAAATAATCCCTCATTCATTAGAAAAGAAGATTCAAGAAGACCTGTTTTTGGGGGACGTATTTATTTGATTGACAAGCCTGTCAGGTTACGGCTATCTGTGGGTGGGACGTAGTATCGTCAGGTTTCCAATCAGATGAGTCAGATCCACCGCTGGCTCCTCCCCCAGCTCGTCCAAATATGGTCACTTCCTGCTCCAAACCGCTCCGAACTAGCAAAGATGGTGACGGACAGAATCTGAACTGGAGGATTCATAACGTTCACGAACCAACGATGACATCACTGCTAGCGTTTGCATGCAACGTTGAAACGTAGAAAGTGTGCTGAACTGTTCCAAAGTGATCTCACGTCTGCAAACATCAACATGAAATGTTGCCTGGCAGCTTTAAAAATAAAAAGGGTTAAAAGTACTAATGAATTTTCCAAAACTCCATTAAAAACAGCCCAGAGATACAGCTGCACTGATGAGCGCAATCCATCATTTTAAATGAGACAACTCTGGTAATTTCTCCTAACATGGCTTTACCATGCTGCTAATTACCACATTTAGTGGAACTATTTTCACTTCTTTCAAGCAGGACGCGCTCTTACATAACAATAAAGAGGCACAACTGAATATGATAAAACTGTTGTCACATTCTGTGGCTGCAGACCAGACCTACTTTAACCACCACGCGACGCTTAGCCTTTTTGAAAGTTCTATACAGCACAGTCACGTCATTTCACAGTGATGGATTATACTCATCGGTGTCCCAGCGTGTCTCTACGCGCTGTTTTAAATGTAGTTCTGAACACAGCTGGAGCTTATGAGGCAGACATGTTGGGTAAACCTGCAGCAGTGTCTGACAGCAGTAAATACACGGTGCGTGACTCTTTACAGCCCGGCACCGGTTACACTGGAGACACAAAATGCCTGTGTTGCATCTATATTGTGCATATATAACATAACAGGCTTGCATAACCCAGATATTCCCTTTCCTGAATCAATCAATAACTACTTTACCATGATAATATGAGTTTTTTTTTCTGACGATATGGGCCAGTTTGTCTATCTAATATGTGTTAAATCATTCTTCTTTAAAATGAAAATAAAATGCAATATTGTCTGCATTTGGAGGCATAATTGTACCGGGTAGAAAATACACATATTTGCGAAACATGAAAAGAGTGATGATTCTTATTTATGAGCAACAGATATGATCTGAATTCCAGGATTATAGAAAAGTTGGAGTTCAGCGCTCTGAATACCACAAGAGGGCGCCGTTCATATGGACTCTTCTCATGAACACGGTGAATACGACCCTATTTGAAATCATTTAAAAGTAACAAAATCAGCACAGCAACACCTCTAAAGTTCACTAATTATGACCCATATCTGGTTTTGTTTAGTTTGTACAGAAACTGTAGCGCAATAAAATGTCAAGTTGTGTTTTTTACAGAGCATAACTGGTAAAACTATATCAGGCTCGCCATAAAACCACAAACTGAGGTTTTTATACTTTGATTTCTTACAAATGATATATCACGTATGAATTTGTGGCTCACCGATGAAAAGAGCCACACTACGCTTTTGGGATATGATGGGTTCATTTATGAGCTTGAGATATGATGTGTTTTCTGTGATTTGAAGTCATGTTGTTTTCAGCTACGTTAAGCAGCAGCTAGCTTCATCTCGACTGTGCGGACATCAGAACAACATCGATCTTCAGTTTTCCCGGCAAGGAAGCATGTAAGCATATTTCCCTAAATGTCACACTTCTTGTAAAAAGTAAATGGTGGCGAACCTTCCAGAGATTTCCATAAACTAATGCAGCTGCTGAGAATTAGAAAATGTTATTTCTATATGATCACTGAGAAATATTGGCCCAGCAGCATTTGTTGGTCTGAACAGGGACTAGAAATGTGAAGAAGGTATTTGCTGAGATGAGTAATGACGTGGGAGTTCGGTTTTTCCCGGCAAACAGCTGGTTGATACTTCTGTGTTGCAAATCCTGGTTTAAATGACTCCGTGTGCATCAAGTAGATAATTTCCCCGTGCATCAGTAAACCCACTGTATGCAGAAGCACGCTGTGCGTTGATATCCTGGAAGGTCATTAAACCGAAACCAGGACGGGGCCGTCCTCATGTGCACGATAAAAGTGGCAGAAATGTGCCGTTATATCTTCCGCAATCATCCTTGTTCAATCTTCCACTCGGCGTGGCTCCGCGGGGAATCAAACCCCCTTGATGTATTTCGTCTCCATTGTATATTCAGTGTTTGAAAAGGACTCGTCGCAGAGATTTACTGCTCAAACAGCAGCATGGCCGACTGCGTTCGATAGCCGGTTCCCCCACATGCAGCCCACCGAGTGACATTATTGCGTGTGTTTTGTACGAGATGCTAGATGATGGAAAGTGGTGCAACTGGTCTTCATATTTTCCAAAAGAAATTGCCTTTGCTGCCTAATATTACAGTATATTTCATTTCATTTTCGGTCTCGTATACACGATCCAGGGACCCGAATACAATCGAATGTATTTTGAACAACGCAGAAGTGAGCCTGGCTTCAGTCGGAGGTTCGTGTTGCCACGATGGGAGCAACAATTTGGGGTGAATGTAGATTTTGAGGAAGTAATGCGGGACTGTTTACATTTCCATATTTTGTTTTTATTCCCACTTCAAAGACAAATCTTAGACGGAAAAAAGAAATATCACTTTTATTGCATTTTTGAAGTGCAGTTGTCTTGAAGTGGAGACTGACAACAATCCTCCATCTGCTGCTGAGGTAGATTTCTTCATATCTCACTTGGAAATGAATTGGGGACATTAAAATGCAGAAGTCCCCTGCCTTGACTCTAAATAAAAATGCTAATGAAACGCTGCGGGTATTAATAATGTAGAGGACGAGCTTCCTTTTATTTGCTAAGGAAACATTTCCAGAAAGGCTCCAAACAGTGACGGGCACAACTTGTTTTGATGTGTCAGGATTTATGACACTACATATCCTCCTGACATTTTAAAAATTAAAACGCCATCTAATTAAGACTTTAATTACTGCCTGGTTTTGTAGTCAGTTGAATAATGGAATATGACTGTGCATAATACTGTATTATATATGTATCTTTGCACTTGCTACTGGGACTAATTATAAGCTTAAAAAAAAGGACTAATTTATGATATAACGCTGGAGTCTGCCCTTTGGCCCATTTAACAACTCTCACGGGCCGCTCGCGTTGCTGCCGTTGGCTCATACACCATAAGGAGATTAACATTAAACTGTGGAGCCATCTGACAGGAAATGATATCTATATATAATGATTTTGTAACAGTATTATTCAACATTTAATACAGCACGAGGAGGAAATGCTTGAAGGAGTCAAACGTGTGCCACATGTTTGCATTCTGACTCCAGGGTCATTAAATTCAACTTTTCATTTTGAAGAGCCTGACTGCAGTGTGATAGGAGGGAAATTGAATATTGTTCAGGCAATGAAAGAGACTAAATATAACCTTTAAAAAAAAAAAAAAAGGAACATAATTTTAGTTTTACAATATAAAGTCTGATTGTTTTGTGTCCTTTCAAATTACCGGAGCAGCAGTGGGGAAATGAAAAGTTTAAGAGAATACATGTTCATGCTCCAGCAGGAGTGATTTGGTTAAAATATGATTGACTTCCTGAATACAAAAGCATCGACTTCCACACTCCACTGAGGTATAATTACGCTTCTGCAGCTCCCGCCAAGAGAAACCCTCCGGCGTGTGACCACGGGGAGGGGGCGGGGGGCTGGAAATTTCACATGACATGCATGTCACTTATTTTTTTTAAAGCCTTTAGAAGAGGAACAAGCCAGCATTTGGTTGTCTGATAATCATACTGCATCACCCTCTTTTTAATCCCATTTGCTGTGATCTGAGTTTCGGGTTGTCCTTGGGGCCTTCTCCCCTCTCTAAAGGTTATATTGACCAGCGAGTCGATATTCTCAGCAATCAGTGGAATCCTGTAAAGCTGCGTGTCAGTAATTATTCCATCTCTGTCAATATTTTAGAGTCAATAATGCGGAGCGTATTTGCTCGCATTGTGTTGACAGAGGAAGCTGTCATGCTTACTTCTCAGGAGGACGAGCGACCGGCGCCTGCACATGGGAAACTGTTACGCTATGCAACGCACGCCTCATTCAAGTTTGTGTTGCAATTAAAGTTATAATAAGCTGGTAGCAGCGACGCTTCAGAAGTTACAAGTCTTTACCAAGTGGATTTACACGTCACTAAAATAGCTCGTATCGCACAAACACGATTTTACAGGGAGCTTCGTCATAGATTGATAAATGAACCGGGTAACTGTGGTGTTACTAAATGATCCAGTTCACAGAGGTAATGTTGGCCTGCTAAGGGTTAATACGTTCTGTGATTGACATGGATAAGGTTTCAAGTGTTTAACCTCTGCAGAAAACATCAATGGTTTTCCATACTGGTTTCCCCATTGGTTTTATATCTATTTCCCATTGGTTTTATATCTATTTCCCAATGGTTTTATATCTATTTCCCAATGGTTTTATATCTATTTCCCATTGGTTTTAGATCTATTTCCCCATTGGTTTTATAACTATTTCCCATTGGTTTTAGATCTATTTCCCATTGGTTTTATAACTATTTCCCATTGGTTTTAGATCTATTTCCCATTGGTTTTATATCTATTTCCCATTGGTTTTATAACTATTTCCCATTGGTTTTATATCTATTTCCCATTGGTTTTATAACTATTTCCCATTGGTTTTATAACTATTTCCCATTGGTTTTAGATCTATTTCCCATTGGTTTTATAACTATTTCCCATTGGTTTTATATCTATTTCCCATTGGTTTTATATCTATTTCCCATTGGTTTTAGATCTATTTCCCATTGGTTTTAGATCTATTTCCCATTGGTTTTAGATCTATTTCCCCAATGGTTTTATATCTATTTCCCATTGGTTTTAGATCTATTTCCCATTGGTTTTATATCAGTATCTAAGGTGGAAAAAAACATATTTTGTTCCATGTAAGCACATGAAACAAAGAAACATCTATGAAGGATTGGCAGTGTAGTTTTATATGTACCGTTTAGTTAAGGGTTTGTGATGCCAACATTACACTGACTGCTTGTTTACAGTGTAGACTGCTTTTAATGGGACAGTGCTGTTAATATCTAATGAAAAATAACACCAACATTAATGAGTTAACTAAGTCTTTACTGCCTAAGACAGTTTCAGAGTTTTAATGGTGCAACATTTCATAAGACATTTAAATTTGCCTGCAGTTAAGAATTTAGTGGGTTTACAAATAGCTGATGTAAATGAACCCACGATCTGAGCTGCTGTTGCAAATGCAGAGAATTATGTCTGAAAAGTTACACAGTACATTTTTCAAGTCTTCACCAAACAAATCTCCTGCTTGAACAGAGTCGGAGATGTAGTCTCTCCCAGCAGGCAGGGGCAAGCAAACAACCCTGCCTGTCCATCACGGCGCTAATATACCCTGACATACAATTCAAACACAGCCAGGCTGTAATGCACATGTGCTGCAAGCAGAGAGCAGCGAGTGTTTGGACAGGAGAGACCGGTCTACTGTATCTGCTCAAACGTATTCAGACCTTCAACACAAACAGGATTGACCTCTGACTTCCTTCTGCTGCAGCCCGGTTTACAGAAGTCTTCTTCAGACGCTTCGTCATTAAAGGGCATCCAATATCTGTGGCTATGCATCCCATCCAGCGTAAGAGAGGAGAGGTGTGCCGTTCCAAACCTTTTATCTAATTCATCAGTGATTGCCAATCTCAGCTAGATTCGGGGCATCTGCGCATGTCAACAGGCCAAATTTAGGATTGCTGTTTCATGCTGACTAAACTTGATTGAAGATGACCTTCAAATGGCCTTAAAGCAACAACAACAAAAATAACTCTCATGAGGGTTGACATGAATTGGATAAAAAGTTAGCACAAGATGCCAATCTGCATTTGGTGAAGGCTTTGGATGCATTTTGTTTTATAAAACCTGGACTCTTCCATGCAGCACAAAGATAATACAGATTAGAGCATCTCTTATTAAAACAATCTCATAAATCTTTTGCTGTTTAAAACGGTTTTAAAAAGGACCTAAATATTGAAACCAGGTGATCATAGATATGCATGACAGAGAGGAGGAGTCAATTTCAGTATAACTCTGCTTACTGTGTAATTTTAGCCTTTAGTCACTCAGTAAATTTAGAGAGTGGGAAACGTGTGAAAAAGTGACCAATCTCCGAGCAGAATTCAGCTGCAGACGTGCGTCTCCCTTCAGGCCGACATATCAAGTTTTAAAAAGCAAATGCTTCATGATTGCAAAGAGCTTGCAACACAGGACTCGGGGGACGGATGAAATTAAAGGTGCCGAGTGGCCATCTGAGGTGATAACAGACCAAATGGAGCAAAAGGGTCAGAGGCTACTGAAGCAAAGGGTGAAAACGCCACATAAAAACATTGAGATTAAACAGGTACGTGGGTGAACTAACACACATGATCAGTCATGCTTAATGTGTTTGTAACCTGAATTTGCCCCATTTCTTATTAGATCATTGGTTCAATTCAAAACATGATATTTCATACATGTTGAATATTTTCTTTAAGCACACAGAATAATAAAAAACAAACACTGCTGAAAGCTCCGATCATTTGTTTTCTTGTTCAAGTAGTCTGAACACAATAATCAATTAAATATGAATCTCAGTGAACACGTATTTGACGAATGAAAATATAAATGAGGTACTAGTATACTCTATAACAAGACAACCAGCAGGATATACATCAATTCAGCACTGATTGAAAACAGATTTTTTTTTTTTATAACAGATAAAAATAGAAACATGCTGCTGATAATCAAACATCTGTAAGGTGAAATAATGTTGGCCGCTACTGTTAACTTTAAATGAAGCTGCTCGAGTGTCTGTTTAACACAGCTACTCTAATCCATCAAACCACAGCTGATAAACAATCAACCAAAACGAGCTTGTGTCAACATCGCGAAGGAGCCTCACACCAGACTCCAGTCACATATGTGGCATTTTAATGTGTATTTACTTATCCGTAGAATTACACTGCTCGTACGAAGGGGGGAGGACATTCAGGAGATTAGTGGGGGTTTTAGGTGGATTCGGCATGTGCATGTTAATAAATAATACACGAGACACCGCCCTATTTTGACAGATTTAGTTTTTAAACTAGTAATGTCTCAAACATTAAACCGCTCGCGCCTGAGAGATGATGAAGCGTTACTTGAGCGAAACGTGATTCAAAAAAGTTGTAAGTTTATTCAAGTAAGAGCGCGACAGTTTGCCAAATGTAGGCCGAAGTGTGAAGATGTTCGTACTGGTTTAGAAACTATTCATATCTACAAGACAGCTTTTGATTTGAAGTGTTTCTATGCAAGAAAACACAAACAGTCGTTTTTTTAAAAGGTAGTCTGGAGTTCGCTCCACATCATCGCATCAAAGTGTGCACACAGCTCCGCTCACGGCCAGACGGCCGACTGATCCCCGCTTCAACTTCATTCATGTTCAAATGACTGAGCAGGTTTACTCACCGAAGTTGGCACCGGAAGGCTGGCGGGTCGCTCGATCTGCTCCGGTTGCTGTTTCCCGGACACATTCATTTCCCATACGGCCGCTTTCTCCGTCCGCTGACTTCGACGAGAGTTTCTCAAGTCATTTATCCAGCAAATGGACCGCGAGTGTTATTCACCGGCGTCCCGTTTAACGACGCAGGCCGACGGAGAGAGCATGCCCGGCAGCTCCGCGAGGCTTTTTTTTTTTTTTTTTCTGAAAAAGCTGTCCGGCTCCAGAGTCGACAGGAAGATTTCCCGGTGCAGGAACAGATGAGGAGCCGCCGTGTGGACTTCTTCCTCTCCTCTTCCTCTTCCTCTTCCTCTGCTGCTGCTGCTGCTTCCTCTCCGGCTCAGCCCGAACTGTCAGCACACTGTGGCTCCTCTGCTGCTGCTCATCAGTCTGCATGACTCCCCACCTGCTGCCTGTCCTCCTATTAACCATTCCTGCGTCAAAGCGCAGCACGTTAACCCGTTCACTGTTGACACCCTGCGCGCAGAGTGGCATTTCATCAACAGAAATCACACATATTGATCATGTGTGTCTTTCATTGGTGTCAGGAGGGGCAGCCGAGTACATTGATATTAGATCAATATCATGACGACGTGACACAGCCTACATGTTGTATTTACCTGGATTTAAATGCCGCATTACAATAAAGTGATGTCAATTCTGGAGACTTCTCTAACTTTACTATTATTTGCCTTTATATCCACATTATTGGTCATCATTTATCAAAAATTATAAGCAAATATCTTGTGAAAAGCAAGGGTAATCGTCCCACCAACATGGATATTGAGGCATTTGGTCCAAAATATAGTCATATTTGATGGCGTCTGTATTTTGCAGCCCTGCAATGTTGTGGTGGCCAACACTGCTCCCTGAGCATGTTAAATCTTAATGGATACAGGCACATTAATTCTGCAGGCATCTGGGAACCTTTGCAGGCATCGCCTGAGGGCAGCAGGCCCCGCTCGTTGTCCTGGTTGAGTGCTGATAATAGCTGGTAATAGATTATTATTATTATTTTATTGAACCCGTCTTGAACTCCTGACTCGTCATCGCTGGCCCCGGGGAGCCGACCCCGCCTGACTCATGTGACCTTGGATTTTAGTGGTACAGACAGGTTTATACACATAATGTGATACCTCTTTCAGTCACTATCATTTTGTCAGCAGCAGTGGAGGTTATAAATGGAGGGACTCGCGGCTAGCTAAGTGCACACAGTACCTGAGAGGTGGTTTCATTTTATGGGTACAGGCTATAATCAGTGACAGACTTTTGCTTCATATTTTGTTGTGCTGTATTAGAGCTTTATGTGAATCTGGGAGGGCGGCAATGATGATGTATTATCATCGGGGTGGGGGGTGAGGGGGTATCATCGGAAGAGGTGTGATTGTGAGGACGGCTACTTCAGCTTCACACTTCAGTCCCACTCAGCTTCCTGTAAAATCTGATGAGATCATGTTTTAGGGCCTGATATGGATCTGTGGAAAAACAACAACAACAACAACAACAACTAGGCCCAAACGTATTGTTGGCTGCTGTGAATACCGCAGGCCGTGTGGAATTCAATGTGCAGCCTTGAGCTTTTGTTCAACATTTCTTGAGGCAGGGTAGCGCTGCGGAGTAAAAGAGAAAGTCAGAAAGAACTCGGAGCAAAACTACATGAATGCGAAGAAAGCTGCATTTCTGCCCTCAATAGACACGGAGATCAGATCACAGGACGGATTTGGTGCTCAGACTTTATTGATATGTCTTGAAGGCGGCCACATCAACACAAAAAGTCTCAGCAACAAGAACCAAAAGTCACAGAGACAGAGTCGAGGGCAGAGAGCTGCACCAGGACGAGCTCTTTATATTCACACATTTAGAGCTACAATAGAGCCATTCAAGTTTGACATTGAAAACAAAACCTGAAATCGACAAAGGAAACACTGAAATTATCATTTCAGTAAAAGGTTGTACTGTTACTGAAAAATAAAATAAAACGAAGGCATTAAAAAATTATAATCTTTCTTTTTTTTCTTTTTATATTTTTTGCATTGCGATGTGCTTTTCAATGTCACTCTTCACTTCAGCAACAGCCTTCTCCTCAATATTGCTCAATGTCACAGGTTTTCAGTTTCCAGTTTCTGTCCTTGGGGGGGGGGGAGCAGGACTTACACAGCATTTACATATACTTTGCATACTGAGGAAGACAATCACTGCTTACTGAACCTGAGCCTCATCTGACTGCATATCTTGGCTTCCACCACATTCGGTTGTCCAGTGAGGATTTGAGTTTTCTGATTGTGTCTAATTTTATTTGTAAATTGTACATTAAAGGTGTGAAGAACGACCTTCATGTGCATTTGGTACAAACCACAGACTGGATATAAAAGTGTTCGTAGCTTCAGGTCTGTAAAATGGTTCTGATCCAGAAGTGTCTTCAGCTGCAATACCAGCGAGTGCCACTAGAGGTCGGCTCCAAAAAGCCTCCGGCTCCATAGACTCCCATTCAACTTCTCTCATCAAATCCAAAGTGAATAAAATGTGTCCATCAGTTATCTCGGTGTTGTTAGCTAAAGTCACTCCTTCTTATTAGTTTTCTGGAGGTCCATCTGAAAATAATCCCTCATTCATTAGAAAAGAAGATTCAAGAAGACCTGGTTTTGGGGGCGTGTCTGTTTGATTGACAGGCCTGTGGTGCAGTCAGGTTACAGCTATCGGTGGGCGGGATGTAGTATCGTCAGGTTTCCGATCAGATGAGTCAGATCCACCGCTGGCTCCTCCCCCAGCTCGTCCAAATATGGTCACTTCCTGCTCCAAACCGCTCCGAACTAGCAAAGATGGTGACGGACAGAATCTGAACTGGAGGCTTCATAACGAACCAACGATGACGTCACTCGTGACATCGCTCCTGTTTGCTCCTCGGTTCAAACCCCTCAAATGAACGAGTTTTAACGCCGCCGGATTTGTTGCCAAACATCTCCTGAATCTGAGTTCAATCTCGTTAAATCTGTCGTTGAAACTTTCATAACGCTGCTGCCGTGTCACCTCCACGTCTCAGAACTAAATTACGAATTGAAACTCTGAGACTTCCCCCGTCAGGAGGGGACAGTGATCTTCTGGTGTGATGTTGTTCCAGCGTCTGGTCTCAACTCCGCGGTGCAGAAGGAAATAGATAACCGCACGTCCGACCATCAATCCATCAGATAGTTTTAAAGCGCCGTCTCTCAGCGGCGAGCGCGCTGCACTCCCTCCTGCATCTTTAACTTCTTTGAGGCTTTGAAAACCTCACGTCGAAACTTCAAAGCGACTTTCTTCTCCTGATGTTCCATCTAAAAACGACCACTTTCCTACGGTCGTCTTTTACATAGCAGACGGGATTTTTAGGCACATTTCGGGATTGACAACAATTCACTGGCGGTCCCGGCGGGACTCCGGAGGCCAGTTTGCGCCACGCTGACCCGTCCCGGTCTCCTGCGACCGGAGACTAATGATGCACATGTTCCCTTCCAGAGGTTCTGAAAGAGGTGTTTGTGAGGCTGAACGACGTCTGAGAGGTTTTCAAGTTTTCCTCCAGGAGAAGATGAGGAGGTGAACTCGGCCAGCGAGGCTCTTCTGAAACTTTTAATTTAGGTTTTTGAACCCAGAATTTGGGGGCAGCCCTGATTAAAGTATCCACTGTTAAAATGTAAGTGAATTTAGGTGAAAGGGCCGTTTTAATCCCTCCATATCAGAGCGGAGCCTTTGTGGGGCTGAATTCTTTAGTTGGGAGTTGAGGAGTCGGCTGTAAATTGCTTCGGCTTCTATCTTTCTTTTACTGTACAACCTTTTCTGTTCAAATTGGAAAGTCATCAAACAGTAATCCTGCGGACAATAAGAGGGCCGGGGTTCCTCAGAGTTCAGCCTGCAGGTTCCACACTGCCGTCAGACTTTCACTCTCTCCGGGCCACGTTTTTAGACTCTTCACTAAGTTGTTACTTGTGTTTGTTTGTTTTTCTGCGTTTGTGTTGTGAAGTGTAACATTTGAGCTTTAAAATGGATCTCCGAACAGGAGAAATCAAAGAAAGGCACTCGTACAGAAACCTTTCGCTGACAAACAAGAAAAAGACTCCAGCTGAAATCTCTATTTTCTACAGTTCATGTTTTACTTGCGTGTCCAGGTTCTGTGTAAATGTCTTTACTACGTAGCATCCTCAAAACATGAGTCGTAGTGTCCATCGCTCGTAATGCAGAGCTCTGCGTTTGATAGACATCTGACTGACCTTTCCCTCCTCAACGGACGGACGGACGTGAGGTGGAAATACAGAAGTAGTCAATTCAGAAATAAGAAGAATCCTGGACACAGTTTAAGAGTCCACAGCGTGACGCTGGAGGAAGTCCACGGAGACGATGCTGTTAAATATGTGTTCATGGTGACGCCAAATCTCTTTTCTAATATACAATCATAAAAAAAAAGGATCATCACAAACCCATGAAATGACTTTATTTGATCATAATTTAATCCATTCGGTGCAAAAACATTTTTAAAAGCCTGTTTTATTCAGGATGCTAATTTCCTCTCGGTGTGGGCTCGCCGTTGTGGAAGCACGTTCAGGTATTTCAGGGAGGAAGCTGGAAACCTTTTTTGGCGTATGCATCATTTAGCAGCTTTCATTGTCAGCTCACATCAACCTCCCCTTCGGGCACCGATGAGCTTTACTGCTACCGCTAGCATGCTCAACCTGCTCACGGAGGAACACAACAAAGAGCCGAGTTGGTGAGTTTCTATTTTTCCTCAAACAAGCTCACAACGACAAATCTGACACGATGTCAAGCGTCTTCGTCGTTAAAGGTGCGTTAACACGCAATAAAGGAAAATGAAGAGATCATCAAAATAACACTAACTCTCGGTGAAGGGGACATGAATGGATTTGGCAAATTTCACAGCAATCTATAGAATAGTTGTCACGACATTTGACCCCAAACGTCAAAGTCAGCACGATCGGCAAAATCAAACGCACTCGTTGAACGGTTGTTGAGATGTTTCAGTCTCAGTGAGTCGACCGACAGCTGATCTGAGAGCTGCTGGTTCGGCTTAAAAGTACAATTTGTCCAAATAAATGTGCCATTAAAACACATGTAAAGTTCTGAAACCTGAGAGATGCGTGCGAGCAGGTGAAGACCTTTAAACATTTCTGTATATTTGAACTAAATATCAAATCAAAACACGAAGCTACAAATCACCTGAAACCTTTTTCATCATATTTAGTGAATGTAAACTACTGGAAGTCTTTTCCTGCTGAAGTCAAATGTTTCTTGGACATCTGGCAGCTGACAGAAGAAATCAGCCCTCAGCTTCTCCCTAGTTTTAATATTGATAAGTGGATTAATTGGCGTCCCGCTGAGTCTATTGGCGGAAATGAACTCGTGTTGCTCGAAATTCAAAATGTTGCCGTGTTGAACGTCATCTGTTCTCCCCGTCTGCTCTTTTCTAAACTCTTCACTTACACTGAAAACCACCTTTAAAGATCACATCTCAGGTTACTAACCTGACGAACAAGTAAGAAACTAAACTGTTCCTTTTTCAAACCACCAAAAGGAGTTTTAAATCTTTAAATGACCTTTTTAATGAGCTCCTTCTACTTTTGAGTAATTTTGCATACGTTGACGAATCTTTTGTGACCTAATGAATCCAAATAAAATGAAAACCTGTGGACTACAAGTACAAAAAATAATAAAGGAAGCCAGACGTGGGATTAAAAAAAAGGTAAACAAAACTTTAAATGTCTGTACAGGAAAATAAAACCAAATAATACGGACTCAGATCGGGTGCTAATAACACAAATACAGTACATTTCCACAAATTACTCAAATGGCCACGATTAACTCAAATATAAGAGACGAGCTTTCAATCTTCAGCACGTTCTTTTCTTCCAGAATGAGTAAAAGAAGTATGAACAGGTGTTTTCTGCTCATCAACGGAGAGACAAACCGTTTTATTTAGGCGGGATCTCGTAGCGGGGGACGAAGGGAGGCGACCTGGAGCTCCGAGGGACATTTCAGGAGACGAGCTGTCTGACAGACGCTTCAGGAGAGAGACGGCAGCTCAGGACGGAGCCACGAACCACCTCACTGCTGAAGTGAGTCCATTCAAATTTCATGATGGAATCTGAAACGGGGCACCGGGTCTCAAAGAATTAAGACCCGCTGAGGACGTTTTCATCCGAGTTCATCTGAAGACGGTTTTCCCTCAAAAGTCCTGAAAAGACACCGCGACTGATTCCTGAAGGTTTCCGTCACAGCTGCTCTCCTGAAGAGACGCAATAAAGTCACGGCCGGATATCGGAGCATCTTCACGTGAATCCTTTGTGTCGGTGGTATTTTCATTCTCCTCCCGAAGGTGCTGATTGGCCCAAAGGGCTTTTAACGCAAACAAAGAAGCAGCCCGCCTCCTTGTTTACATAAATCTGAATAATCCCGGTTCACCGAACGGACTGGGAGACGGCAGACACACAAAGTTCACGTTGGGCCTCAAGAAATATTTAGTTAAACCAACAAACTGGAGAAATTCAGCAAAAAGCAAAAGCAGCGAGACTCCAGGAGGTGAAATGTGTTTTATGACTTTATTAATGATTCAGACGGACGATGTTCATCACTGAAGGTTGGACTTGAACTGCTCTGGTTACTTTGGCTGAAATTGGCTCTCGCAGACAACAATGCAGCCTGTGTGTGTGTGTGTGTGTGTGTGTGTGTGTGTGTGTGTGTGTGTGTGTGTGTGTGTGTGTGTGTGTGTGTGTGTGTGTGTGTGTGTGTGTGTGTGTGTGTGTGTGGTTTGGATGCACACGTACACTTTATCTCTCGCTGCCAGAGATGAGTCTGACAAGTGCGACAGCAGCGAGCGGTCAGCGTTGCTGCGAGACTTCTCGTCTTCTCGTCTTTTCGTCTTCTCGTCTTTCAGGAGAGAAATTCCCTGAAAGAATCGACTGTTTGAACGAATCTCTGGAGGGAGATCAGATCCTGAGAGGCAGAACGCACAATTTACAACCATCCATCCATCATTCATCCACCATCCAAGTGTCCAAGTGTCCATCACTCCCCGACAGACAGATGTGACCGTCTTCAGACGGCTTGCCGGCGTCCCCACGAGGACCCTGAACCTGCTACGTTGGCATTAGTACAGAAACGGCACATTCGAGCTGGCGGACATGAAAGCGCTGCAGCGGAGCGGCAGATGCTGACGGAGGCTTGAGACGGCGGTGAGGGAGGTCACCTCCGAGAGAGCGGAGATGCTGACGGAGGCTTGAGACGGCGGTGAGGGAGGTCACCTCCGAGAGAGCGGAGATGTTGACGGAGGCTTGAGACGGCGGTGAGGGAGGTCACCTCCGAGAGAGCGGAGATGTTGACGGAGGCTTGAGACGGCGGTGAGGGAGGTCACCTCCGAGAGAGCGGAGATGCTGACGGAGGCTTGAGACGGCGGTGAGGGGGGTCACCTCCGAGAGAGCGGAGATGCTGACGGAGGCTTGAGACGGCGGTGAGGGGGGTCACCTCCGAGAGAGCGGAGATGCTGACGGAGGCTTCAGACGGCGGTGAGGGGTCACCTCCGAGAGAGCGGAGATGTTGACGGAGGCTTGAGACGGCGGTGAGGGAGGTCACCTCCGAGAGAGCGGAGATGCTGACGGAGGCTTGAGACGGCGGTGAGGGAGGTCACCTCCGAGAGAGCGGAGATGCTGACGGAGGCTTGAGACGGCGGTGAGGGAGGTCACCTCCGAGAGAGCGGAGATGCTGACGGAGGCTTGAGACGGCGGTGAGGGAGGTCACCTCCGAGAGAGCGGAGATGCTGACGGAGGCTTGAGACGGCGGTGAGGGAGGTCACCTCCGAGAGAGCGGAGATGCTGACGGAGGCTTGAGACGGCGGTGAGGGAGGTCACCTCCGAGAGAGCGGAGATGCTGACGGAGGCTTGAGACGGCGGTGAGGGAGGTCACCTCCGAGAGAGCGGAGATGTTGACGGAGGCTTGAGAC